>NC_034178.2:74196125-74238599 GCF_002021735.2 Oncorhynchus kisutch
GGACAGAACATGACATGGACAGAACAGAACATGACATGGACAGAACATGACATGGACAGAACATGACATGGACAGAACATGACATGGACAGAACATGACATGGACAGAAATATTTACGGTATTCATTTTGGGTGACGGTACCAATTTTATTTAGGCACAGGAACTGTCTTTAAGATGTTTTGAGCTAATATTCTATTAAGAGGAACAAGAACTCCAAGCAGTAGAACATTTTGAGGTGTCGGTGCTCCGGGGGGCTTCTGCCCAAGTCAGGTACTGGTAGTGACTACCGGTTTAAAAACGTTTTACACTAGAGCAGGTCGGGACATTTCCAAGGAAGAGGTGTGTCTCAACAACAACAGAAGGTGTGTGTGTGGGCAGCCCAGGTTTCATAGGTTTCAAATTAAACGGGCCCCAGCTACCCCCATTGACTGTGTTGGTGTGCCCACAGCAGCATCCTTAAGCCTAGACAAGGAGGGGGTGGAGACAACCATGCTGATCACAGGGAAGGTTGGAATGAGTGGGGGAGCTTGGATTTGGCTGCCATGGCAACGTAGTAATACCAGGGTCGACAGCCCAGTAGGAGCCTGACAGCATGAGTTACATTAGTTCTGTAATACTCTCACACTGACCTCATGCTGCTAGTTAAACTACCCTCACACTGACCTCATGCTGCTAGTTAAACTACCCTCACACTGACCTCATGCTGCTAGTTAAACTACCCTCACACTGACCTCATGCTGCTAGTTAAACTACCCTCACACTGACCTCATGCTGCTAGTTAAACTACCCTCACACTGACCTCCTCATGCTGCTAGTTAAACTACCCTCACACTGACCTCCTCATGCTGCTAGTTAAACTACCCTCACACTGACCTCATGCTGCTAGTTAAACTACCCTCACACTGACCTCATGCTGCTAGTTAAACTACCCTCACACGGACCTCATGCTGCTAGTTAAACTACCCTCACACGGACCTCATGCTGCTAGTTAAACTACCCTCACACGGACCTCATGCTGCTAGTTAAACTACCCTCACACTGACCTCATGCTGCTAGTTAAACTACCCTCACACTGACCTCATGCTGCTAGTTAAACTACCCTCACACTGACCTCATGCTGCTAGTTAAACTACCCTCACACGGACCTCATGCTGCTAGTTAAACTACCCTCACACGGACCTCATGCTGCTAGTTAAACTACCCTCACACGGACCTCATGCTGCTAGTTAAACTACCCTCACACGGACCTCATGCTGCTAGTTAAACTACCCTCACACTGACCTCATGCTGCTAGTTGAACTACCCTCACACTGACCTCCTCATGCTGCTGGTTAAACTACCCTCACACTGACCTCCTCATGCTGCTGGTTAAACTACCCTCACACTGACCTCCTCATGCTGCTAGTTAAACTACCCTCACACTGACCTCATGCTGCTAGCTGCACAATTGACCCAGGAAACAGCAGAGGGAGCACCTATCCACTTCGTCTGTGAACCTATTGGGGCGGTAAGTAAATTGAAGTGGGTCTAAGGTGTCAGGTAAGGTAGAGGTGATACGATACTTAACTAGCCTCGCAAAGCACTTCATGATGACCTTAAGTGATTGCTACGTGGCGATAGTCATTTAGTTCTTTACTTTCTTGGGTACAGGACCAACGGTGGACATCTTGAAGCATGTGGGGACAGCAGACTGGGATAGGGAGAGGTTTGAATATGTCCGTAAACACTCCAGCCAGCTGGTCTGCTCATGCTCCTAGGACGCGGCTGGGGATGCTGTCTGGGTCAGCAGCCTAGCGAGGGTTAAAACGCTTCAATGTCTTACTCACGTCTGCCAGGGAGAACGAGAGCCCACAGTCCTTGGGAGCTGCGTCGGTGGCGCTGTGTTATCCTCAATGCATGTGAAGAAGGTGTTTAGTTTGTCCGGAAGCAAGACGTCTGTGTCCGCGACGTGGCTGGTTTTCCCTGCAGTCCGTGATTGTCTGTAGACCCTGCCACATACGTCTCGTGTCTGAGCCGTTGAATTGCGACTCCATTTTGTCTCTGTACTGATGTTTAGCCTGTTTGATTGCATTTACGGAGGGAATAACTACACTGTTTGTATTCGGCCATATTCCCAGTCACCTCGCCGTGGTTAAATGCGGTGGTTTGCACGATTGCCGCCATCTATCCACGATTTTCCATGTTATGGTAGGTTTTAATAGTCACAGTGGGTACAACATCTCCTACTTCCTGATGAACTCAATCACCGTATCTGTGTATTCGTCAATGTTATTCTCAGAGGCCACCCGGAACATGTCCCAGTCCGAGTGATCAAAACAATCTTGAAGCGTCGATTCCGATTGGTCAGACCAGCATTGACGAGACCTTAGAGTTTCTGCCTATGGGATTCTGGCCTTCGAGGCAATGTTCCTCTGTCCAGTGTCTGTGTTCTTTTGCCCATCTTAATCTTTTCTTTTTATTGGCCAGTCTGAGATGTGGCTTTTTCTTTGCAACTCTGCCTAGAAGGCCAGCATCCCGGAGTTGCCTATTCAGTGTTGACGTTGAGACTGGAGTTTTGTAGGTACTATTTAATGAAGCTGCCAGTTGAGGACTTGTGAGGCGTCTGTTTCTCAAACTAGACACACTAATGTACTTGTCCTCTTGCTCAGTTGTGGAGACATCTACTACCACTATCATATTAGAGCCATAATGGAGACTAGACATCTACCACTATCAGATTAGAGCCATAAGGCTCACACACAGTGTAGTGACTTTAACCCAACTAAACTGTTAGTCTTGGTTTGTCAGTCGCTAGATCAGGGTTCAGGTCCCAGTCAAGGAATTCACTTCAATGTGTTTTTATACAGATAAATTAGGAATAGTTACAGGAGAGAGGAGGAGGAGAGAGGAGGAGGAGAGAGGAGGAGGAGGAGGAGGAGGAGAAGAAGAAGAAGAACCTGGACACGGGTCAACACCCCTACTCTTACAATGAGTGCCATGGGATCTTTTGCGACCACAGAGAGTCAAGGCCCCTGTTTAACGTCCCATTGGAAAGACATCACCCTTCAGAGGGTATTGGGATATTTGTCCCTATTCACTGTCCTGGGATATTTGTCCCTATTCATTGTCCTGGGGTATTGGGATATTTGTCTCTAATCACTGCCCTGGGGTATTGGGATATTTGTCTCTATTCACTGTCCTGGGATATTTGTCCCTAATCACTGCCCTGGGGCATTGGGATATTTGTCTCTTTTCACTGTCCTGGGGCATTGGGATATTTGTCTCTTTTCACTGTCCTGGGGCATTGGGATATTTGTCTCTATTCACTGTCCTGGGGCATTGGGATATTTGTCTCTATTCACTGCCATGGGGCATTGGGATATTTTATTTCAGACCAGAGGAAAGGGTGCTTCCTACTGGGCCTCCAACACCACTTCCAGCAGCATCCAGGGACACAACCCTACTTAGCTTCAGAGGCAAGCCAGCAGTAGGATGCAGGGTGGTATGCTACTGTTTAGTAAACATCTTTTACTAACGGCTCATATCATATCAAATCAAATTTTATTTGTCACATACACATGGTTAGCAGATGTTAATGCGAGTGTAGCGAAATGCTTGTGCTTCTGGTTCCGACAGTGCAGTAATAACCAACAAGTAATCTAACTAACAATTCCAAAAAACTACTGTCTTATACACAGTGTAAAGGGATAAAGAATATGTACATAAGGATATATGAATGAGTGATGGTACAGAGCGCAGCATAGGCAAGATACAGTAGATGGTATCGAGTACAGTATATACATATGAGATGAGTATGTAAACAAAGTGGCATAGTTAAAGTGGCTAGTGATGCATGTATTACATAAGGATGCAGTCGATGATATAGAGTACAGTATATACGTATACATATGAGATGAGTAATGTAGGGTATGTAAACATTATATTAGGTAGCATTGTTTAAAGTGGCTAGTGATATATTTACATCAATTCCCATTATTAAAGTGGCTGGAGTTGTCAGTGTGTTGGCAGCAGCCACTCAATGTTAGTGGTGGCTGTTTAACAGTCTGATGGCCTTGAGATAGAAGCTGTTTTTCAGTCTCTCGGTCCCAGCTTTGATGCACCTGTACTGACCTCGCCTTCTGGATGATAGCGGGGTGAACAGGCAGTGGCTCGGGTGGTTGATGTCCTTGATGATCTTTATGGCCTTCCTGTAACATCGGGTGGTGTAGGTGTCCTGGAGGGCAGGTAGTTTGCCCCCGGTGATGCGTTGTGCAGACCTCACTACCCTCTGGAGAGCCTTAAGGTTGTGGGCGGAGCAGTTGCCGTACCAGGCGGTGATACAGCCCGCCAGGATGCTCTCGATTGTGCATCTGTAGAAGTTTGTGTGCTTTTGGTGACAAGCCGAATTTCTTCAGCCTCCTGAGGTTGAAGAGGCGCTGCTGCGCCTTCTTCACGATGCTGTCTGTGTGAGTGGACCAATTCAGTTTGTCTGTGATGTGTATGCCGAGGAACTTAAAACTTGCTACCCTCTCCACTACTGTTCCATCGATGTGGATAGGGGGGTGTTCCCTCTGCTGTTTCCTGAAGTCCACAATCATCTCCTTAGTTTTGTTGACGTTGAGTGTGAGATTATTTTCCTGACACCACACTCCGAGGGCCCTCACCTCCTCCCTGTAGGCCGTCTCGTCGTTGTTGGTAATCAAGCCTACCACTGTTGTGTCGTCCGCAAACTTGATGATTGAGTTGCATATGCATATGTGTATATGCTTGAAGAGATGCAATTGTAGATAATGTAGAAAATGTCTGCTGTGGTTTTTTGACCCTGTGTTTCTACTGTGAATTAGCTGTCAAGAACTGTGACTGTAGCTGGGAATGAAATGTCTGTTTTTGTTGACATGTTGGCTGCGAAGCCGTCTGTCCTGTAGTGGTTTTTCTGTGCCACTAGAGGGCAGTAGAACATCACTGTACATTGTCCTGGAATAACTGTGGAAGCTCTGCCAACTGATTTCTACATGAATTTACTTTGTAAATAAGGTCTACCGGTAATAAGATTCGGTAAGATATTTGGTTAATTATCAGGACATTTGAATGTTTCTACTATCAAAATGAAGAAATACAATGTTGTATTTGAAGATTTGAGTAGTGGATTTTGAGGAACGGTTCTATACAATACAGAATACTACAGACGTATAGGTGCCAAACTGTTTTGTCTTGAAGAAAACAATAGTTCCGTAAGGTCACAGTGAACGTCCATCTGTTTGGAAGCAGGAACCAGGTTGAATGCATTCTGAATAGAGCTCTCTTTGTATGTCGTTTTGGCCAAAACCGCACTGTTTCCTGTCTGCCAAATTTGACATGGGCTACTAGCCCCGCCTTGTTTTTGCTTTTCTTTAGGGCCCACCTCCTCTTCAGGGCCGGAATACTGCATTTGGGGCACAGACCCCCAGAAAGAATCTGCTAACTCCCAGCATTTCAACACATAATACCATGGTGTAGAGAAAAATATGTTTTAATGAGATTCTACACATTCTGTCATGATGCTAAGACAATTCAATTTAAAGATAATTTCCTGCAATTCTTCACATTTTGCCATGAGGCAGGGTGGAAAATTAGCCGTGTTTATTGCTCATCTCATGATTTTGTTCACATTTTGACATGAGGCTGAGAATTTTACAGTTTTAAAGCTAATTTCCCTCCAATTCTATACTTTTGTAAAAATCAAAATAAATGTTACCCCCTTTTCCCTCCCCAATTACGATCTTGTCTCATCGCTCCGGGACAACACTTGGCCAATTGTGCGCCACCCTATGGGACTCCCGGTCACAGACGGTTTTGATACAGCCCGGGATTGAACCCGGGTCTTTGGTGACACCTCTACCTTAGACCGCTGTGCTACTCGGGATGCCCAATTCTACACTTTTTGCTATCATATGCAAATGTTTTGGTGGGGGGGGTTGGGGGCCCCCTGGAGTACCCATGTGTTGGTAATCCAGCCCTGTATCTTTTCCCTCTCTCACCCCTCACTGGTCCGGCATTTGGACGGTTGATCTTGTGAAGAAAAAAATCCCTGACATCTGAGGAGCTCCCGGGATTTAGCAAGCATGCCTAGTGGTCGCAGCCTGCTCTGAGGAAACGGGTTCATTCGAGTCATACCAAGCTGAGCCTGCGTGTCAGTACAGTCGACTTTACAGCTGGCTGTAAGGTTAGGAAGAACTGGCACTACCTTTTTTGTCTGAACATACATTTATACATTCTTTACAAGTATTATACAAACGCCATTTACATTTTTGTCGGGAACTATTTTAAAGCGTTTTACCTTGATTCGATGATATTATTTTTGCGCGTAGAAAACTTGAGCTGAAGGCTGGGCCTTTTAACTGCTCTGTGTCGACCGAATCGCCCACGTAAATTAAACCGACTGCGGTCGCGTCATTTTCCTCTCGACTCGGGTTGGAAGCAAAATAAAGCTGGTCTTTTTTTGTTTGTTTTGCTAAACTGTTAAATGCTTGTTACAAAAATGGATCTGTTGAATTATCAGTACCTGGACAAAATGAACAACAACATCGGCATACTCTGCTATGAAGGTAAACACAGTACTTTAATCAACTCCGTTCTTTCCTTGATTAGGAAACTGTTTTAACACGTGAAATTGCAACAACATAATGCCATAAAACATGACGTTAATCTGCATTAATTCATCTTTAATTAATCTCGCATCTGTTTTGTAAAAAAAACAAGTAATAAAAGTTTAATGATTTGTGTTTTAAATAAATCGGAAATATCCCCCCCTACTACTGCTGTAGATGTGTTGCATACTCATGGAATAATGTGTTTTCTATCGTAGAAGATCTTAAACATTATCCAAGTGTTATAGTAGCAGTAAGAGTGTTTTTTAAAACTGAAATGCACTTTAATGCCAGGGAATAATTCCTCTAGAAATGTGGGAATACATCGGACCTCGTTTCCATTCTGTCGGTCCCCCTCCCTGGCCACTACACCAATGTTGTACTATTGAAACGAAGATTCAAAGAACCACGTCTCTTATTGATCATCAGAGGATCTGTCATCCTAGTGGAATTGTTACTGTTCAGTTGTGTGTGAATGAATATCAGCTCTTACTGACACACGTTTTATTGACTCACAGGAATTATAGAGGGGATTTGCTCAGTATTAGATTTTTGTATTTTTGTTATCTACCTGTGGACAATTTGGTCATCCATTTGCACGTGTGTGTGTGTGTGTGTGTGTGAAAATATCAGAACACTACATCTCCTCCACTGACCTAGATTCAGGTTGACTCACATGAATTATACCGGTTGTGTAATTAGTCTGACACACTCACCATTTCCATGTATCACAGACCGTAGTCAGTCATTGTCTCCGTGCTTTTATTAGGTAGTAAATAGTAGTAGGCTTCTCCAGACAGAGATGGACTTTACATGCTCTGTTTTGACTGTTGTTGGTTAGGCCTGTCTGTGGGCCATTGTTCCTCTGTTGTGGACCATAATCGCACTTTATTTACGTATTTCACTCCAGCACGGTGGTTGATGAAATCCACGGGGCTTTTTTTTTTTATGAGGAGAAGGATCATTGTGGATATTCACTATAAGCTAAGTGATGTTCTGCATTGTGTCATTACTTCTTGTTTAACAACAGGGTGCGAGGCAGACGGTCATCATGACTAGAGGGTCCAGTATGTAAGGGCCTGTAGGTGTTTGGCTGAGGGCCTGTAGGTGTTTGGCTGAGGGCCTGTAGGTGTTTGGCTGAGGGCCTGTAGGTGTTTGGCTGAGGGCCTGTAGGTGTTTGGCTGAGGGCCTGTAGGTGTTTGGCTGAGGGCCTGTAGGTGTTTGGCTGAGGGCCTGTAGGTGTTTGGCTGAGGGCCTGTAGGTGTTTGGCTGAGGGCCTGTAGGTGTTTGGCTGAGGGCCTGTAGGTGTTTGGCTGAGGGCCTGTAGGTGTTTGGCTGAGGGCCTGTAGGTGTTTGGCTGAGGGCCTGTAGGTGTTTGGTAATGGCTCTGAGTCTAGTGGTTCAAATACTTAGTAGCTCTAGTTATGCTTGATTTAGCCTTCCTGTTGCAATCAAACCAATAGAAACATCCCTAAAGTACAAACACTGACCTTGTGGCACTCCAGGCTAAAACCAAAAAGCATTAGAACTAGTATTTGAACCCAGGAAGGTGCTAAAGAGGGTGACCGTGTAGGGGTCACCAGCCCCTAGCACCATCAAACTCAACTCTGGATCTCAAAGCCAGTTCCACTGTGTGTGTTTTCATTGTTCCCCTCTAATCAGGGACTGATTTAGACCTGGGGCACCAGGTGGGTGATTCCCCTCTAATCAGGGACTGATTTAGACCTGGGGCACCAGGTGGGTGATTCCCCTCTAATCAGGGACTGAATTAGACCTGGGACACCAGGTGGGTGATTCCCCTCTAATCAGGGACTGATTTAGACCTGGGGCACCAGGTGGGTGATTCCCCTCTAATCAGGGACTGATTTAGACCTGGGGCACCAGGTGGGTGATTCTCCTCTAATCAGGGACTGATTTAGACCTGGGGCACCAGGTGGGTGATTCCCCTCTAATCAGGGACTGATTTAGACCTGGGGCACCAGGTGGGTGATTCTCCTCTAATCAGGGACTGATTTAGACCTGGGGCACCAGGTGGGTGATTCTCCTCTAATCAGGGACTGAATTAGACCTGGGGCACCAGGTGGGTGATTCCCCTCTAATCAGGGACTGATTTAGACCTGGGGCACCAGGTGGGTGATTCCCCTCTAATCAGGGACTGAATTAGACCTGGGACACCAGGTGGGTGATTCCCCTCTAATCAGGGACTGATTTAGACCTGGGGCACCAGGTGGGTGATTCTCCTCTAATCAGGGACTGATTTAGACCTGGGGCACCAGGTGGGTGATTCTCCTCTAATCAGGGACTGAATTAGACCTGGGGCACCAGGTGGGTGATTCCCCTCTAATCAGGGACTGATTTAGACCTGGGGCACCAGGTGGGTGATTCCCCTCTAATCAGGGACTGAATTAGACCTGGGACACCAGGTGGGTGATTCTCCTCTAATCAGGGACTGAATTAGACCTGGGGCACCAGGTGGGTGATTCTCCTCTAATCAGGGACTGAATTAGACCTGGGGCACCAGGTGGGTGATTCCCCTCTAATCAGGGACTGATTTAGACCTGGGACACCAGGTGGGTGATTCTCCTCTAATCAGGGACTGAATTAGACCTGGGGCACCAGGTGGGTGATTCCCCTCTAATCAGGGACTGATTTAGACCTGGGACACCAGGTGGGTGCAATAAATTATCAGGTAGAACAGAAAACCGGCAGGCTCCGGACCTCATAGGGCATTGTTTCCCAGACTCGGTCCTCGGGACTCCAAGGGGTGCACGTTTTGTGTTTTGACCTAACTACACAGCCGATTCAATTAATCATCAAGCTTTTATCATTTGAATCAGCTGTGTTAAGTTAAGAGTTGAATCCACCCTGCCCTAGCATCTAGCCCTCCTGTTGCTGCCCGTCACTAGCTGGCTGTCAGAGGGGTAGACAGACATACCATGCATGCTTTCCTTCCTGGGTTCAACATGATCTCTGTCACCCAATCACTCCCTCGGGTCTCTCTCTCCCTCGGGTCTCTCTCTCCCTCGGGTCTCTCTCTCCCCGATCTCTGATCTCGCTCAATCACTCTCTGATATCTATCTCTTTCTCACTCTCTGATCTCGCGTTCTCTCGCTCGCTCTCTCGCTCTGATATCAAATTAAATTCAAAGGGCTTTATTGGCATGTTAACATAGGATTCCCATCTCTTACCTCTCTCTGATCTCTTTCTGGTTTCTCTATCCGATGTCTGTGAGGTGGAAAATTGGAAACAGAGGGGATGGACTGGTATGTAAATAGAATGGCTCATCAGACCGACAATCACAAACCTTAAATCCCCCAGCATGCCCACTTCCTGGTTTGGCTACTGCCCGCATCACTACATTCCCTATGGGCCCTGGTCCAAAATAGTGCACTATATAGGGCCCTGGTTCAAAAATAGTGCACTATATAGGGCCCTGGTTCAAAAATAGTGCACTATATAGGGAATGGAGTGCCATTTGGAATGCCATAGTGATGGCCTACATGCTGCTGCTGGTACATTAAACCAGCCTGTCACCCTGACAGGGCCTTAACCCCCCCCCCCCCCCCCCCCCCCCAATCTGAGTTCATCCAGCATGCTGCTACCTCAGGTGATTCTCAACATTCTATCAGTGGAAGGAACAGGTTTTCCAACGTATCAGGATCAGGCTTTCGCAGGATATAAATCACTGAGCTACAGAGAGAAATATCGACAGTGGTGCTCTCTTCTTCTTTTGGCTCTATACTCAGTTTGGATTTGAAATCAAACAACAATGATGCCTATCAGTGTAGACTGTCAGCTTTTAATTTGAGGGTAATTAGATCCATATCGGGTGAACCGTTTTAGAAGTTACAGCACTTCTTGTACATCGTCTGCCCCGTCTTTTTAGAGGAGCTTAAAGTAAACGGCACAAATTCACCGGTGTATTGAAGTCGTAAAAAGTAGGGACGAAAATTTGAATTTTGCTGCCAACTAATTGACACCTCATTAATGAACATAACACCCCCCTCACCTCCCCTCCCCAGGAATTGTGAAAAACGGAGTTTAAATGTATTTGGCTAAGGTGTATGTAAACTTCCGACTTCAACTGTGTGTGTGTGTGTGTGTGTGTAAATATAAAAACCTACAGTCGGCAAATCGACGTTACGCCGCCTCCAGCTCACCTGACGTTACGCCGCCTCCAGCTCACCTGACGTTACATAATGCCTCCAGCTCACCTGACGTTACATAATGCCTCCAGCTCACCTGACGTTACATAATACCTCCAGCTCACCTGACGTTACATAATGCCTCCAGCTCACCTGACGTTACGCCGCCCCCAGCTCACCTGACGTTACATAATGCCTCCAGCTCACCTGACGTTACATAATGCCTCCAGCTCACCTGACGTTACAATGTCTCCAGCTCACCTGACGTTACATAATGCCTCCAGCTCACCTGACGTTACATAATGCCCCCAGCTCACCTGACGTTACGCCGCCCCCAGCTCACCTGACGTTACGCCTCCCCCAGCTCACCTGACGTTACGCCGCCCCCAGCTCACCTGACGTTACGCCGCCCCCAGCTCACCTGACGTTACGCCGCCCCCAGCTCACCTGACGTTACGCCGCCCCCAGCTCACCTGACGTTACGCCGCCCCCAGCTCACCTGACGTTACGCCGCCCCCAGCTCACCTGACGTTACGCCGCCCCCAGCTCACCTGACGTTACGCCGCCCCCAGCTCACCTGACGTTACGCCGCCCCCAGCTCACCTGACGTTACGCCGCCCCCAGCTCACCTGACGTTACGCCGCCCCCAGCTCACCTGACGTTACGCCGCCCCCAGCTCACCTGACGTTACGCCGCCCCCAGCTCACCTGACGTTACGCCGCCCCCAGCTCACCTGACGTTACGCCGCCCCCAGCTCACCTGACGTTACGCCGCCCCCAGCTCACCTGACGTTACGCCGCCCCCAGCTCACCTGACGTTACGCCGCCCCCAGCTCACCTGACGTTACGCCGCCCCCAGCTCACCTGACGTTACGCCGCCCCCAGCTCACCTGACGTTACGCCGCCCCCAGCTCACCTGACGTTACGCCGCCCCCAGCTCACCTGACGTTACGCCGCCCCCAGCTCACCTGACGTTACGCCGCCCCCAGCTCACCTGACGTTACGCCGCCCCCAGCTCACCTGACGTTACGCCGCCCCCAGCTCACCTGACGTTACGCCGCCCCCAGCTCACCTGACGTTACGCCGCCCCCAGCTCACCTGACGTTACGCCGCCCCCAGCTCACCTGACGTTACGCCGCCCCCAGCTCACCTGACGTTACGCCGCCCCCAGCTCACCTGACGTTACGCCGCCCCCAGCTCACCTGACGTTACGCCGCCCCCAGCTCACCTGACGTTACGCCGCCCCCAGCTCACCTGACGTTACGCCGCCCCCAGCTCACCTGACGTTACGCCGCCCCCAGCTCACCTGACGTTACGCCGCCCCCAGCTCACCTGACGTTACGCCGCCCCCAGCTCACCTGACGTTACGCCGCCCCAGCTCACCTGACGTTACGCCGCCCCCAGCTCACCTGACGTTACGCCGCCCCCAGCCTCACCTGACGTTACGCCGCCCCCAGCTCACCTGACGTTACGCCGCCCCCAGCTCACCTGACGTTACGCCGCCCCCAGCTCACCTGACGTTACGCCGCCCCCAGCTCACCTGACGTTACGCCGCCCCCAGCTCACCTGACGTTACGCCGCCCCCAGCTCACCTGACGTTACGCCGCCCCCAGCTCACCTGACGTTACGCCGCCCCCAGCTCACCTGACGTTACGCCGCCCCCAGCTCACCTGACGTTACGCCGCCCCCAGCTCACCTGACGTTACGCCGCCCCCAGCTCACCTGACGTTACGCCGCCCCCAGCTCACCTGACGTTACGCCGCCCCCAGCTCACCTGACGTTACGCCGACCCCAGCTCACCTGACGTTACGCCGACCCCAGCTCACCTGACGTTACGCCGACCCCAGCTCACCTGACGTTACGCCGACCCCAGCTCACCTGACGTTACGCCGACCCCAGCTCAGGAGCTACTCTCACGTCTGACAAGTGGTCATGAAGCTTATGGTTGTACTATAGACTAGTGGCTGTGATTGGCTCTGACTGTTCCAATCCTTTCCAATCCCATTTTACTGCAAAGTAAGTCCCAAATGGCATCCTATTCCCTATATAGTGCACTACTTTAGACCAGAGCCCTATTCCCTATATAGTGCACTACTTTAGACCAGGGCCCTATATAGTGCACTACTTTAGACCAGGGCCCTATTCCCTATATAGTGCACTACTTTAGACCAGAGCCCTATTCCCTATATAGTGCACTACTTTAGACCAGAGCCCTATATAGTGCACTACTTTAGACCAGGACCCTATTCCCTATATAGTGCACTACTTTAGACCAGAGCCCTATTCCCTATATAGTGCACTACTTTAGACCAGGACCCTATTCCCTATATAGTGCACTACTTTAGACCAGGACCCTATATAGTGCACTACTTTAGACCAGGGCCCTATATAGTGCACTACTTTAGACCAGGGCCCTATATAGTGCACTACTTTAGACCAGGGCCCTATATAGTGCACTACTTTAGACCAGGGCCCTATATAGTGCACTACTTTAGACCAGGGCCCTACATAGTGCACTACTTTAGACCAGTGCCCTATTCCCTATATAGTGCACTACCTTAGACCAGGGCCCTATTCCCTATATAGTGCACTACCTTAGACCAGTGCCCTATTCCCTATATAGTGCACTACCTTAGACCAGGGCCCTTTATAGTGCACTACTTTAGACCAGAGCCCATAGGTAGTGCACTACTTTAGACCAGAGCCCATAGGTAGTGCACTACTTTAGACCAGGGCCCATAGGTAGTGCACTACTTTAGACCAGGGCCCATAGGTACTGCACTACTTTAGACCAGGGCCCTATTCCCTACCTTAGACCAGGGCCCATAGGTAGTGCACTACTTTAGACCAGGGCCCATAGGTAGTGCTGGCCTCTCTACTGAGTGACCGTGTCAGGGCCCGTACTCATAAAGTCTCAGATTAGGAGTGTTGATCTAGGATCAGCCCCCCTCCCCCATGTCAATGTGAACTTGTTTATCTGAAATCCCAAAATGATCCCAGATCAGCATTTCTACTTGTGCCCACTGTCCGCAAATAGCGGGTACAGCAGAATGCCTTCTGCCTTCATCTCTGTCCACTCCGCCGCCCAGCTAGTCACGTGACCTGATGACAGGACAGAATCCATCTCTACCCAGGAGCTACATTGTGTGCTTACTGTATCTGTTTGGTCTGTCCCAGTCACTCCAGACCATGCAGCAAGGCCTGCTCACTGAGCTATTTATGTCCAGTAGTCTATCCCAGAGTAGAGAGACTGGCTGTCTGGAACTGTGGCTCTTTAGAGCCTGGTCTGCTTAGGGAGGTCTCTCTTTCTGTCTTCTCTTTAGAGCCTGGTCTGCTGAGGGAGGTCTCTCTTTCTGTCTTCTCTTTAGAGCCTGGTCTGCTGAGGGAGGTCTCTCTGTCTGTCTTCTCTTTAGAGCCTGGTCTGCTGAGGGAGGTCTCTCTCTCGGTCTTCTCTTTAGAGCCTGGTCTGCTGAGGGAGGTCTCTCTCTCGGTCTTCTCTTTAGAGCCTGGTCTGCTGAGGGAGGTCTCTCTGTCTTCTCTTTAGAGTCTGGTCTGCTGAGGGAGGTCTCTCTGTCTTTAGAGTCTGGTCTGCTGAGGGAGGTCTCTCTGTCTTCTCTTTAGAGCCTGGTCTGCTGAGGGAGGTCTCTCTCTCTGTCTTCTCTTTAGAGCCTGGTCTGCTGAGGGAGGTGTCTCTCTCGGTCTTCTCTTTAGAGCCTGGTCTGCTGAGGGAGGTGTCTCTCTCGGTCTTCTCTTTAGAGCCTGGTCTGCTGAGGGAGGTCTCTCTGTCTTCTCTTTAGAGCCTGGTCTGCTGAGGGAGGTCTCTCTGTCTGTCTTCTCTTTAGAGCCTGGTCTGCTGAGGGAGATCTCTCTCTCGGTCTTCTCTTTAGAGCCTGGTCTGCTGAGGGAGGTCTCTCTCTCGGTCTTCTCTTTAGAGCCTGGTCTGCTGAGGGAGGTCTCTCTCTCGGTCTTCTCTTTAGAGCCTGGTCTGCTGAGGGAGGTCTCTCTGTCTTCTCTTTAGAGTCTGGTCTGCTGAGGGAGGTCTCTCTGTCTTTAGAGTCTGGTCTGCTGAGGGAGGTCTCTCTGTCTTCTCTTTAGAGCCTGGTCTGCTGAGGGAGGTCTCTCTCTCTGTCTTCTCTTTAGAGCCTGGTCTGCTGAGGGAGGTGTCTCTCTCGGTCTTCTCTTTAGAGCCTGGTCTGCTGAGGGAGGTCTCTCTCTCTGTCTTCTCTTTAGAGCCTGGTCTGCTGAGGGAGGTGTCTCTCTCGGGTCTTCTCTTTAGAGCCTGGTCTGCTGAGGGAGGTCTCTCTGTCTTCTCTTTAGAGCCTGGTCTGCTGAGGGAGGTCTCTCTGTCTGTCTTCTCTTTAGAGCCTGGTCTGCTGAGGGAGGTCTCTCTCTCGGTCTTCTCTTTAGAGCCTGGTCTGCTGAGGGAGGTCTCTCTCTCTGTCTTCTCTTTAGAGCCTGGTCTGCTGAGGGAGGTCTCTCTCTCGGTCTTCTCTTTAGAGCCTGGTCTGCTGAGGGAGGTCTCTCTCTCTGTCTTCTCTTTAGAGCCTGGTCTGCTGAGGAAGGTCTCTCTCTCGGTCTTCTCTTTAGAGCCTGGTCTGCTGAGGGAGGTCTCTCTGTCTTCTCTTTAGAGTCTGGTCTGCTGAGGGAGGTCTCTCTTTCTGTCTTCTCTTTAGAGCCTGGTCTGCTGAGGGAGGTCTCTCTCTCTGTCTTCTCTTTAGAGCCTGGTCTGCTGAGGGAGGTCTCTCTCTCTGTCTTCTCTTGAGAGCCTGGTCTGCTGAGGGAGGTCTCTCTGTTTTTGATGGATAACCTCTTTGTTATAACACTTTCTATGACCTAAGGCATCGTTTGGTTCAGCCAGTCCAAACATAGCTCTGTGACCACCTGTGTCCTGGGCCTCTTACCCTGGCTGGCCTGTCATTGGCTCCATCCGGTCGGTGTCATCCGCTGTGTTTGCACATTTGTGCCGTGCTCTGTGGAGAGGTGAGAACCCATCGAGCTGTGGGCCTTTGTTGTCCCACTCCCAACGGCTGCCATTCTCTTTCTGTAGATATACGTTTGATTTAGTTAAGGGCTTCGGTGGGTAGCGTATTTTAACCTGCCTTCTCCCAGATCTGTCTGTGCCGTCATGTTAACTCTTTTTGGCACAGGACTGGTTAAAACCGCACAAACAGGACTGGTTAAAACCGCACAAACAGGACTGGTTAAAACCGCACAAACAGGACTGGTTAAAACCGCACAAACAGGACTGGTTAAAACCGCACAAACAGGACTGGTTAAAACCGCACAAACAGGACTGGTTAAAACCGCACAAACAGGACTGGTTAAAACCGCACAAACAGGACTGGTTAAAACCGCACAAACAGGACTGGGTAAAACCGCACAAACAGGACTGGGTAAAACCGCACAAACAGGACTGGGTAAAACCGCACAAACAGGACTGGGTAAAACCGCACAAACAGGACTGGGTAAAACCGCACAAACAGGACTGGGTAAAACCGCACAAACAGGACTGGGTAAAACCGCACAAACAGGACTGGTACCATGTAGCATTATTTTATGCTACACTAATAAAATAAAATCATGGAGAAGGCCGGCTTGGTTAGCGCTAGCTGGAGACGACCGGCTTGGTTAGCGCTAGCTGGAGACGACCGGCTTGGTTAGCGCTAGCTGGAGACGACCGGCTTGGTTAGCGCTAGCTGGAGACGACCGGCTTGGTTAGCGCTAGCTGGAGACGACCGGCTTGGTTAGCGCTAGCTGGAGACGGCCGGCTTGGTTAGCGCTAGCTGGAGACGGCCGGCTTGGTAAGCGCTAGCTGGAGACGGCCGGCTTGGTTAGCGCTAGCTGGAGACGGCCGGCTTGGTTAGCGCTAGCTGGAGACGACCGGCTTGGTTAGCGCTAGCTGGAGACGACCGGCTTGGTTAGCGCTAGCTGGAGACGACCGGCTTGGTTAGCGCTAGCTGGAGACGGCCGGCTTGGTTAGCGCTAGCTGGAGACGGCCGGCTTGGTTAGCGCTAGCTGGAGACGACCGGCTTGGTTAGCGCTAGCTGGAGACGACCGGCTTGGTTAGCGCTAGCTGGAGACGGCCGGGCTTGGTTAGCGCTAGCTGGAGACGGCCGGGCTTGGTTAGCGCTAGCTAGCACAAGGGAACAAGAGGGCATTGTTTCGTGTTTGTTTTGACTCTTGTTTTATGTAACTGACTTTCATGCGTTTTTAGAGTATTTATAAAAGGCATCACATGCCAGGGACCCAGTTTAGATTTCAGAGAATGTAGGCCAGAAATATAATTTAGCAGAGACAGAGACATGGGGTCAATGCTTAGTTTCTGCTAAGAGAGGGTTGGGGGGGGTTGAGGTTCTCCCCTTTCTGAGCCTCTAACTCCAGCCTTCCCGTCGTGTTTGAAGTCCGCCGAGGGCTCTCTCTCCCTCTCATCATGTAGAACTTAAGATACTTTGAGTAGATCAAACAAGCAGTGTTTCCCCTGACACAGATCTTTGTTTCATACCTCCCTGCTCTGTTCAGAAGACAGGTTACCTTACTACTGTACAATAACGGTTGACTGAGCTGTTGTTGGGTTTCACTTTGTTGTGTCATGCTCAAAGAGTAAAGGGCCTTCCCCGAACTGTTGCCACAAAGTTGGAAGCACAGAATCGTCTAGAATGTCATTGTATGCTGTAGCGTTAAGATTTCCCTTCACTGGAACGAAGGGGCCTAGCCCCAGACCATTATTCCTCCTCCACCAAACTTTACAGTTGGAGCTTTGCATTCGGCAGGTGGCTATCTCCTGGCATCCACCAAACCCAGATTCATCCGTTGGACTGCCAGACGGTGACGTGTGAGTCATCACTCTAAAGAACGCGTTTCCACTGATCCAGAGTCCAATGGCAGTGAGCTTTAACACCATTCCAGCCGATGCTTGGCATTGCGCGTGGTGATCTTAGGCTTGAGTGCGACTGCTCGGCCATGGAAACCCATTTCATGGAGCTCCCGACGAACTGCTTATTGTGCTGACGTTGCTTCCAGAAGCAGTTTGGAACTCGGTAGTGAGTGAGTGTTGCAAAAGATTACAGATTACTTTTCTTCAGCACTCGGCGGTCCCATCCTGTGAGCTTGTGTGGCCTACCACTTCGCGGCTGAGCCGTTGCTGCTCCTAGACCTTTCCACTTCACAATAACAACACTTAGTTGACCAGGGCAGTTCTAGCAGGGCAGAAAATTGACCAACTGACCTGTTGGAAAAGTGGCAACCTGTGACGGTGCCACGTTGAAAGTCACTGAGCTCTTCAGTAGGGACCATTCTACTGCCTATGTTTGTCTATGGAGATTGCATGGCTGTGCACTCGATTTTATGCACTCATCAGTAACGTGTGGATACATTTTGAAGGTGTGTCCACATACTTTTGTGTGTGTGTTTATATACAGTTGAAGTCGGAAGTTTAAATACACCTTAGCCAAATACATTTAAACTCAGTTTTTCACAATCTCTGATTGTGGACAGAGTAGAGAGACTCTACTAGTAAAAAGTCTCTGTCTTAGGTCAGTTAGGGTCACCACTTTATTTTAAGAATGTGAAATGTCAGAATAATAGTTGAGATTTTATATTATTTCCCAGTGGGTCAGAAGTTTACATACACTCAATTAATATTAGGTAGCATTGCCTTAATTTTATTTTACTTGGGTCAAACGTTCCTCAAGTTTCCCACAATAAGTTGGGTGAATTTTGGCCCATTCCTCCTGACAGAGCTGGTGTACCGGAGTCAGGTTTTTAGGCCTCCTTGCTCGCACACGCTTTTTCAGTTCTGCCCACAAATTGTCTGTAGGATTGAGGTCAGGGCTTTGTGATGGCCACTCCAATACCTTGACTTTGTTGTCCTTAAGCCATTTTGCTACAACTATGGAAGTATGCTTGGGGTCATTGTCGATTTGGAAGACCCATTTGCGACCAAGCTTTAACTTCCTGACTGATGTCTTGAGATGTTGCTTCAATATATCCACATAATGTTCCTCCCTCATGATGCCATCTATTTTGTGAAGTGCACCAGTCCCTCCTGCAGCAAAGCACCCCCACAACATGATGCTGCCACCCCCGTGCTTCATGGTTGAGATGGTGTTCTTCAGCTTGCAAGCCTCCCCCTTTTTCCTCCAAACATAACGATGGTTGTTATGGCCAAACAGTTCTATTTTTGTTTCATCAGACCAGAGGACATTTCTCCAAAAAGTACAATCTTTGTCCCCATGTGCAGTTGCAAACCGTAGTCTGGCTTTTTTATGGTGGTTTTGGAGCAGTGGCTTCTTCCTTGCTGAGTGGCCTTTCAGGTTATGTCGATATAGGACTCATTTTACTGTGCATATAGATACTTTTGTACCCGTTTCCTCCAGCATCTTCACAAGGTCCTTTGCTGTTGTTCTGGGATTGATTTGCACTTTTCGCACCAAAGTACATTCATCTCTAGGAGACAGAATGCATCTCCTTTCTGAGCGGTATGACGGCTGCGTGGTCCCATGGTGTTTATACTTGCGTACTATTGTTTGTACAGATGGCACTTTGAGATATATTTTAAACTACAAAACCCTTACCCACCACTGCACTTTGTATACCAGGGTTGGCTGGCCTTCTCTAGTCACTCGTAGGCTCAGGCACTGGTATACTTTTATTTACAAAGCCATTTTGGGTTTACTACCTTTTTATTTGGGCATTTTTATTGTTCAGAAATGTGGTGGGTAATCTCTTCGTTCGCTGGACTTTATCCTGCTAACTGTTCCAAATGTCCGAACTGAATTTGGTAAAGGGGCTTTTATGTTCCTTACAAAATACTTTTAAACTGGAAGAACTTGTCCCGATTGGTGTTTTTAAATCACTGATGAAGGATTTTGAGGCTGATTCCCTGACCTGTCAATGTTTTTAATTTGCGGTTTTATACTCTTGTGTATTCTATGGTTTTTACGAGATTACTTGTAGTTACTTGTAGTGACTTGGTGCTGCCACTCAAGGCCAGGGCCCTCTTGAAAAATAGATTTTAATCTCAATGAGGCCTTCCTGGTTAAATAAATCAAATGAAATGAACGTGGTACCTTCAGGCGTTTGGAAATGGCTCCCAAGGATGAACCAGACTTGTGGAGGTCTACAATTTCTTTGGCTGATTTCTTTTGGTTTTCCCATGATGTCAAGCAAAGAGGCACTGAGTTTGAAGGTAGGCCTTGAATTACATCCACAGGTACACCTCCAATTGACTCACATTATGTCAATTAGCCAATCAGAAGCTTCTAAAGCCATGACTTAATTTTCTGGAATTGTCCAAGCTGTTTAAAGGCACAGTCAACTTAGTGTATGTAAACTTCTGATCCTCTGGAATTGTGATACAGTACATTATAAGTGAAATAATCTGTCTTTAAACAATTGTTGGAAAAATTACTTGTGTCGTGCACAAAGTAGATGTCCTAACCAACTGGCCAAAACTATAGTTTTGTTAACAAGAAATTTCTGGAGTGGTTGAAAAATGAGTTTTAATGACTCCAACCTAAGTGTATGTAAACCTCCGACTTCAACTGTCTATCACACACACACTAGCGGTCAAAAGTTTTAGAACAACTCACACATCATTCAAGGGTTTTTCTTAATGCTTTACTAATTTATACATTGTAGAATAATAGCGAAGACATAAACTGTGAAATTAACATATCGAATCTTGTAGTAACCAAAACAGTGTTACTCATAAACTTTTATTTTATATTTGAGATTCTTCAAATAGCCACCTTTTGCCTTGATGACAGCTTTGGGCACTCTTGGCATTCTCTCAACCAGCTTCACCTGGAATGCTTTTTCCAAATGTCTTGAAGGAGTTCCCACATATGCTGAGCTCTTAGCTGCTTTATTTTCACTCTGTTTGGGATGAATTGGATTGAGGTCGGGGGATTGTGGAGGCCAGGTCATCTGATGCAGCACGCCATCATCACTGTCCTTGGTCATAGCCCTTATACAGCCTGGAGGTGTTGAGTCACTGTCCTGTAGAAAAACAAATGATAGTCCCAGCTGGTTAAGTGTGCCTTCAATTTTAAATAAATCATTGCCAGTTTCATCAGCGTAGCACCCCCACACCATCACACCACCTCCTCCATGCTTCATGGTGGGAACCACACTTGCAGAGTTAATCCATTCACCTACTCTGCTTCTCACAAAATCTCAAAGTTGGACTCATCCGACTAAAGGACAGATTTATACCAGTCCAGTGTCCATTGCTCATGTTTCTTGGCCCAAGCAAGTCTCTGCAAGTGTGGTTCCCACCATGAAGCATGGAGGAGGTGGTGTGATGGTGTGGGGGTGCTATGCCAAGCAAGTCTCTGCTTCTTATCGGTGTCCTTTGTAATAATTCCAGAGTTGCGCAGTGGTCTAAGACACAGCATCTCGATGCAAGAGGCATCACTACAGTCCCTGGTTCGAATCCAGACTGTATCACATCCGGCCGTGATTGGGAGTCCCATAGTGCACAATTGGCCCAGCGTCGTCCGGGTTTGGCCAGGGTAGGCTGTCATTGTAAATAAGATATTTTTTCTTAACTGACTTGCCTAGTTTAAAAAAAGATTAAATAAAATAAAATAGTAGTGGTTTCTTTGCTGCAATTCAACCATTTAATATTTTTTTTTTTTTACCTTTATTTAACTAGGCACGTCAGTTAAGAACAAATTCTTATTTTCAATGCCGGCCTAGGAACAGTGGGTTAACTGCCTGTTCAGGGGCAGAACGACAGATTTGTACCTTGTCAGTTGGGGGGGTTTGAACTTGCAACCTTCCGGTTACTAGTCCAACGCTCTAACCACTAGGCTACGCTGCCGCAACCATGAAGGACTGATTCACGCAGTCGCCTTTGAACTAGAGGTCGACCGATTATGATTTTTCAACGCCGATACCGATTAATCGGCCGATTTTGTTTTATATATATATACACACACATTTTTTGTAATAATGACAATTGCAATAATACTGAATGAACACTTATTTTAACTTAATAATATAATTATAATATAATACATATTATGGGCTTTTGGATAAGTGTTCTTAAGGTGATTCCACAGGTTGGTGGTATGTTTTGATTTAGCCGTTGCTGACCCCATGCTGACATCTTTATCACAAATAAGACACCTTGCTTTCCCTGGTGCCAATTCCCACACTGGTGCTCTGCTTTTCTCTGCCATCTGTAAAACACACACACACACACACACACACACAGCTCTGAAGTGACAACGATACTGAAGAGTCTGCTTAGGAGACAAATACTCTCAACTGTTTGAATAAAAATAGAGTTTAAGTTGCCTGTGATGAATGTTGAAAACAAAAACTGTCATTTCTACATGAAGGAAATCCTATTTTAATAATGGACATGGTAAGAATTGACTACCAAAGTGCGAGTCATAATTCCCATGACACCGTCTAGCAAAATCTGAAAAGCGGTTCCTTCATTCATTTATTCCATAGGATATTTTTTAGATTCACTTAAAATAAGGACTGTGTTTCGTGTAGGCTTACACCACCTTGTCAATTTTATAACTGTGTAGATATCCATAGGACAAGGTAACTCTGATCAATATTGGCTAAATATAAGCGAAGATCATTTTTTTTGTAGAGTGAATTTATGAAAATATGTTGACAAACGTTACCTTATCCTAGTGAGATCTACACGGGTATCAAAACGCAGAGGCGGTTAAAGCCTGAACCCCAACCTGCACCCTAACCTGCACGAAACACAGACCTTATTGGAAGTAGATCAAGACATTCTCTATGGAAGACATGAACAGAAAAAAACAGACCTTATTGGAAGTAGATCAAGACGTTCTCTATGTTATGTCATAATTACGTAAAAATCTGGAAAATTAGTTCGCAAAGAGCCAGGCGGCCCAAACTGTTGCATATACCCTGACTCTACGTGCAATGAACGCAAGAGAATTGACACAATTTCACCTGGTTAATATTGCCTGCTAACCTGGATTTATTTTAGCTAAATATGCAGGTTTAAAAATATATACTTCTGTGTATTGATTTTAAGAAAGGCATTGATGTTTAAGTACACATTGGAGCAACGGCAGTCGTTGATTGATTGTTGTTTATAAGATAAGTTTAATGCTAGCTAGCAACTTACCTTGGCTTCTACTGCATTCGCGTAACAGGCAGGCTCCTCGTGGAGTGCAATGAGAGGCAGGTGGTTAGAGCGTTGGACTAGTTAACTGTAAGGTTGCAAGATTGGATCCCCTGAGCTGACAAGGTGTAAATCTGTAGTTCTGCCCCTGAACAAGGCAGTTAACCCACCGTTCCTAGGCCGTCATTGAAAATAAGAAGTTGTTCTTAACTGACTTGACTAGTTAAATAAAGGTGTAAAAAAAAATATATATATATATGTGTGTGTGTGTGTGTGTGTGTGTGTGTGTGTGTGTGTGTATATATGTGTGTGTGTATGTATATATATATGTGTGTGACAAATAACATTTGATTTGATCGGGTGTCGGACCGGGTCGATATGATCTAAACCGTCTTGCTACATTTGGATCCGTTTGTTACATTTTGAATCGGATTGAACCGGTTTTCTGAGCGGTCGATTGGGTCCTGAGGACCGATGCACTCTTATCTAGGCATATTGGTCTCTACTTGTCGTCCTGTGAAGAAACGTTTTTGAGTTTATGAAGTCCCGTTTCAGCGTACATTGTTGACATGTGTACTCATTGTTTTACATGTCAATGTTACGTGGCAGGATAGTCAGGCTGTAGTTGACTTGTTGGATGGCTCGTCGGGCTGTAGTTGACTTGTTGGATGGCTCGTTGGGCTGTAGTTGGATGGCTCGTTGGGCTGTAGTTGGATGGCTCGTTGGGCTGTAGTTGGATGGCTCGTTGGGCTGTAGTTGGATGGCTCGTTGGGCTGTAGTTGGATGGCTCGTTGGGCTGTAGTTGGATGGCTCGTTGGGCTGTAGTTGGATGGCTCGTTGGGCTGTAGTTGGATGGCTCGTTGGGCTGTAGTTGGATGGCTCGTTGGGCTGTAGTTGGATGGCTCGTTGGGCTGTAGTTGGATGGCTCGTTGGGCTGTAGTTGGATGGCTCGTTGGGCTGTAGTTGGATGGCTCGTCGGGCTGTAGTTGGATGGCTCGTCGGGCTGTAGTTGGATGGCTCGTTGGGCTGTAGTTGACTTGTTGGATGGCTCGTCGGGCTGTAGTTGGATGGCTCGTTGGGCTGTAGTTGGATGGCTCGTTGGGCTGTAGTTGGATGGCTTGTCGGGCTGTAGTTGGATGGCTCGTCGGGCTGTAGTTGGATGGCTCGTCGGGCTGTGGTTGGATGGCTTGTCGGGCTGTAGTTGGATGGCTCGTCGGGCTGTAGTTGGATGGCTCGTTGGGCTGTGGTTGGATGGCTTGTCGGGCTGTAGTTGGATGGCTCGTCGGGCTGTAGTTGACTTGTTGTGTTGTGATTGGCTGTGTTTTTTAAATTGTATTTATATTTGAATTGAACCTTTATTTAACCAGATAGGCCAGTTGAGAACAAGTTCTCATTTACAACTGCAAATGAGGTAAGATAAGGGAGGTAAGGCAATAAATAGGCCATAGTGGCGAAATAATTACAATATAGCAATTAAACACTGGAATGGTAGATGTGCAGAAGATGAATGTGCAGGTAGAGATACTGGGGTGCAAAAGAGCAAAACATAAATAACAATATGGGGATGAGGTAGTTGGATGGGCAATTTACAGATGTGCTGTGTACAGGTGCAATGATCAGTAACTGCTCTGACAGCTAATGCTTAAAGTTAGTGAGGGAGATATGAGTCTCCATCTTCAGTGATTTTTGCAGTTCGCTCCAATCATTGGCAGCAGAGAACTGGAACGAAAGGCGGCCAAAAGAGGAATTGTCTTTGGGGATGACCAGTGAAATATATACCTGCTGGAGCGCGTGCTACGGGTGGGTGCTGCTATGGTGACTGCTGTTATGTTGTGAGTGGCTGCGTTGTTCTGATTTTAGTGGCTGTGTTTTGTTATGAGTGTTTGGCTGGCTGGATAGTAAGCTTGTAGCTTGTAGGCTGTAGCTTGTAGGCTGTAGCTTGTAGGCTGTAGCTTGTAGGCTGTAGCTTGTAGGCTGTAGCTTGTAGGCTGTAGCCTATAGCTTGTAGGCTGCGCTGTTAGTGGCTGGTTAAAGTCAGGCCGGCCCACTAAACTATTCTCTTAATTACCTCTTCCTCTCGCTCTCTTCTCAATTTTTCAATTTTTCTCTCTCTCTCTTCCCCCCTCCTGCCAAAAACAATGATGTCACCTCCGTTGCCATGGAGCGCTCTCAGACGAGCAGAAACACGCCAGTCAGGAAAATGGGCCGCTTGTTTAGAAGGCTCCCTCTCTCTGCACATTCTAGACATTCTAAATGCTCTGAGTTCCATCTCAATACTTGTTTAGAAGGCTCCCTCTCTCTGCACATTCTAGACATTCTAAATGCTCTGAGTTCCATCTCAATACTTGTTTAGAAGGCTCCCTCTCTCTGCACATTCTAGACATTCTAAATGCTCTGAGTTCCATCTCAATACTTGTTTAGAAGTCTCCCTCTCTCTGCACATTCTAGACATTCTAAATGCTCTGAGTTCCATCTCAATACTTGTTTAGAAGGCTCCCTCTCTCTGCACATTCTAGACATTCTAAATGCTCTGAGTTCCATTTCAACACTTGTTTAGAAGGCTCCCTCTCTCTGCACATTCTAGACATTCTAAATGCTCTGAGTTCCATTTCAACACTTGTTTAGAAGTCTCCCTCTCTCTGCACATTCTAGACATTCTAAATGCTCTGAGTTCCATCTCAACACTTGTTGTTTCAATTGTTCCCCAATAAGAAAGGACTGGATTGTTTTTCCTGGTATTTAGTTTATAATTTTATTTCTGTGAACAATACGTTGCATTGAGTTGTATGACCCCCCCCCCCTCTCCCCCAGGCCTTGTTCGACAGTGTGACTACTGTGAATTGGTTAGGTGAACAATGCTGTGCGTTGTTCATGGACATTGTGTGTGTGTGTGTTGTAATGATCTGCTTTGAAATGTTTCACATGGCACATAAACTCCGCTCAGTAAAAGGCTTCTCAGAGTTGAGTGAGTGGGCTAAACTCTCTTTTAGTGGAAAGTCCCCGTGCGTATATATTCCCAGTAGTACTTTTCCTCCTCCACCACCTCTCCCACACACACACACACACACACACACACACACACACACACACACACACACTGAACTCTCCGCTATGCTTTGCTATTTTCTGGGACCAAGAAGGAACAGCGTACAACATGTATCTTAACATGTTTTCGTTATTCAAACCTTTCAAATCGGTTTTCCTGCAGACCTACCATGACATTCAAGACCTACCAGGACATTCAGACCTACCAGGACATTCAGACCTAGTTAGACCTACCATGACATTCAGACCTACCAGGACATTCAGACCTAGTCAGACCTACCATGACATTCAGACCTACCAGGACATTCAGACCTACCAGGACATTCAGACCTACCAGGACATTCAGACCTACCAGGACATTCAGACCTAGTTAGACCTACCATGACATTCAGACCTACCAGGACATTCAGACCTAATCAGACCTACCATGACATTCAGACCTACCAGGACATTCAGACCTACCAGGACAGTCAGACCTACCAGGACAGTCAGACCTACCAGGACAGTCAGACCTACCAGGACATTCAGACCTACCAGGACATTCAGACCTACCAGGACATTCAGACCTACCAGGACATTCAGACCTAGTTAGACCTACCATGACATTCAGACCTACCAGGACATTCAGACCTAGTCAGACCTACCATGACATTCAGACCTACCATGACATTCAGACCTACCATGACATTCAGACCTACCAGGACATTCAGACCTACCAGGACATTCAGACCTACCAGGACATTCAGACCTACCAGGACATTCAGACCTACCAGGACAGTCAGACCTACCAGGACATTCAAAGTGGAATTGAATTGGAAGAGTTTGCATAGTTTAAATCCTGGTGTATGTTTCTCTGAGCGGTTGTAGTGTTGTTGTAGAGGGGTTTTCCTTGCTGTGATTGTGTAGATGTACTGGGCATGTCTCTGGAGAAGGTCAGTCTTAGGCTTTCCTCAGGCAGCGAGGACAGCTATATAAACTCCCTCCCCATTTGAGAAGAAGATTCTAAATGTTGTCTTCTCTCTCTCTCTCTCTCTCTCTCTCTCTCTCTCTCTCTCTCTCTCTCTCCCCATCCAGGCGAGGCAGCCCTGCGAGGTGACCCCAGGATGCACCAGTCCATGTCCCTGTCATCATCTGGCGGCACCAACCATAG
This sequence comes from Oncorhynchus kisutch, assembly GCF_002021735.2. Classification (NCBI taxonomy): domain Eukaryota; kingdom Metazoa; phylum Chordata; class Actinopteri; order Salmoniformes; family Salmonidae; genus Oncorhynchus; species Oncorhynchus kisutch. The sequence continues at coordinate 74,223,194 of NC_034178.2, forward strand.
TCACCGGACAGGTCCTCCTCCCATCAGCCCCGGCAAGAGGAAGCACAGTCTCAGCCACAGCACAGGACAGGACCAACAGGACAATGATGACCAAGACTGTGACAACCAACACGTGGCCAAGATGAGCCGGCTGTTTGCTGCACAGCTGTAAGTAAACACAGTGACAGATATCTGCCGATGACGTTAGTTTTCTCCACACACTCTAGCATCTTATTGGAATGTTACCATCGCTGCAGGAATGTCAATGTTTCCAAAGGTATTCAACTTCATAGGGTTTAGCAGATGTCCACTGTTGTCAGAGGGCCCACGTGAGGGCTGTGCCACCAGCCATGAACAGTAGTTAGTGGGAAGCATTAGTAATCCTGGATGCCTGAGAGAGATTGCACTGGCGGGAGGTTGGCATGGCTCATTCATCATGTACCATGAGGTTGTGATTGGAGCACATGGCTGGGCTGTGGCGCTGGCGGGAGGTTGGCTCATGCCTCATGTACCATGCCTGTGATTGGAGCACATGGCTGGGCTGTGGAGCTGGCGGGAGGTTGGCTCATGCCTCATGTACCATGCCTGTGATTGGCGCACATGGCTGGGCTGTGGCGCTGGCAGGAGGTTGGCTCATGCCTCATGTACCATGCCTGTGATTGGAGCACATGACTGGGCTGTGGCGCTGGCGGGAGGTTGGCTCATGCCTCATGTACCATTCCTGTGATTGGCGCCTGGGCTGTGGCGCTGGCGGGAGGTTGGCTCATGCCTCATGTACCATGCCTGTGATTGGCGCCTGGGCTGTGGCGCTGGCGGGAGGTTGGTTCATGCCTCATGTACCATGCCTGTGATTGGAACACATGGCTGGGCTGTGGCGCTGGCGGAGGCTGACCATGCCCTCCCGATGTTTCCAGGCTGCTTCTCAAATGGCACAACTAGGTCAAAAGGTAGTGCACTATAGAATAATATATAGGTTATATAAGGAAAAGGGGGGTGCAGCACTGGTGGTTGAGGCTGCTCCTCCCCCGTGCTTGTCGTCTCCTCCTCCCCCTGCTTGTAGTCTCCTCCTCCCCTGTGCTTGTCGTCGCCTCCTCCCCTCTCCCCTCGCTCCCCTGCTTGTTGTCTCCTCCCCCCCTCCCATCTCTCTGCCTTTGTGGAGATCAGGAGAAACTCTGTAAATTGGAGATCCTGTATTGATGATAGATTGACAGTAAGGCTGAGACAGCAGACCTCAACGTGGATCAGCACATATGTTTTCATTAATTACGACACTAAGTGATGGTACATTTCATGCTAACATCATGCTTTCATTTGTGTTGGGAGATCATTATCAGTTTATAAGTTAGAATGTTAGCAAGCTAAATGTCCCTTACCTTGAACTAAGAGCTCTTGGAGGCATCTGAGCTCTTTGGGGCATCTAAGCCCTCGTGGGGCATGTAAGCCCTGAACAATACCTGACAGGCAGCACTGTCTCCCAGGGTGACACCCCTAAGACCACAGCCAATCGCATGCAAGCAACACCGCAGCTAGTCTTGTGAGTGAGCTAGTTTTAGTTAGGTAGTCATATTAGCTATCTATCTATGCTGGTTGTTAGCATGCATAAATGACAGGTGTATAACTGTAAAGGACACTCCTTGTTTTATAGATATTCACATGTACAGAGTGGGTGAGCTCCATTCCTGACAGGCTGATCAGATTCAGTAGAAGCCTCGGAGGCTGATAAATCAGGATGCTGCTGGCCAAAATGCCCTACGAGTGCATTGTGATCACAGGGCCCCTTGATGAGGTGGTTATCAGATCAATGTAGCCACAGGGCCCCTTGATGAGGTGGTTATCAGATCAATGTAGCCACAGGACCCCTTGATGAGGTGGTTATCAGATCAATGTAGCCACAGGACCCCTTGAGGTGGTTATCAGATCAATGTAACCACAGGACCCCTTGATGAGGTGGTTATCAGATCAATGTAACCACAGGGCCCCTTGATGAGGTGGTTATCGTACATCTTAACAAATGAATGTGTGATGTGTGGTACTTTTGGACAACCTTTGTTATATAGTGAGAAGTCGTGATCTTCAAATAACAAAGTCATTGTTTTTTTGTTTTTTTACGTACCATGGTGTTAGGCAGAGCAGAACCCCGTCGATGTGATTGGGGCCATCCTCTTCCTTCCATTTCCTGTAGTCCTGGATCAGCGCCTAGTGCTTGTTAACAGCCTGGTAATCTTGGGCGGTATCCTGATTTTCTCATACTGGGATTTGCGGTAATACCGGCAGAGCACACAAGGGGGTGCTAAAAACATAAGAATTCAACAACCACAAAAATACACACACTAATAGCCAAATCACATAGACCCTCTTAATTAAATGTTGTTGAGTGAAAACCAACTAATTACAATAACAGAGACTCATTAGTCAATATAGAATGCTACTGATTGGCCAGATCGCTTTTCAAACAAACACGTGACTGGCTCAACTTTTCTACAATACTTTTTCATTATTTAAAATTATTTAAGATTATCTACAAATATTAAAATATATTGGAAAAACAAAAAATAACATTTTCACAGTATTGGAATAACCATTCCCGTGGCTTTTTCCATAAGACAGGCGGTTGCCATACCAGGCGGTTGCCATACCAGGCGGTTGCCATACCAGGCGGTTGCCATACCAGGCGGTTGCCATACCAGGCGGTTGCCATACCAGGCGGTTGCCATACCAGGTGGTGTTACAGCCAGTCCAGCGGCACCATTTACAACATTTTTGGAACTGTTTGAAGATCTGAGGGCCCATGCCAAATCTTTTCAGCCTCCTGAGGGTGAATATGTGTTGTCGTGCACTCTCCATGACTGTGTTGGTGTGTTTGGACCATGTGAGATCCTTAAGGAGTTGGACATCGACCCCCCCCCCCCCCCTCCACTACAGCCCCGTTGGTGCTCGTCCCTCTGTTTCCTGTAGTCCAGGATCAGCTCATATGTCTTGCTAATGTTGATTGAGAGGTTGTTGTCCTGGCACCACACTGTCAGGTCACTGGCATCCTCCTTATAGGTTGCGTCATCGTCGTTGGTGATCAGGCCTACCGCCTTCTTGTTTTGTCGGCAAGCGTATTGATGGTGTTTGAGTGGTGCGTGGCCACACAGTCGTGGGTGAACAGGACGCACAGGAGGGGACTAAGCACGCACTCCTGAGGGGCCCCACGCGTTGAGGGTCTGTGTGGCAGATGTGTTGCTACCTACCCTCACCACCTGGGGGCGGCCCGTCAGGAAGTCCAGGATCCAGTTACAGCGGGAGGTGTTCAGTCCCAGGGTCCTTAGCTCAGTGATGAGCTTGGATGGCACTGAGGTGTGGAACGCTGAGCTGTAGTCAATGGACAGCATTCTCACGTAGGTGTTCCTTTTGTCCAAGTGGGAAAGAGTAGTGTGCAGTACAATAGAGATTGCGTCATCTGGATATTTTGGGGAGGTATGCAAATTGGGTCCAGGGTGTCTTGGATGATGGTGTTGATGTGAGCCATGACTGGCCTTTCAAAGCATTTCGTGGCTGCAGATGTGAATGCTAGACGAGTTATCTTTGTGTTCTTGGGCACAGGGACTATGGTGGTCTGCTTGAAACATGTTGGTATTACAGACTGAGTCGGGGATGGGTTGAAAATGTCAGTGACAAGACTTGCCATCTGATCAGTGCATGCTCTTAGTATGCGTACTGGTATCTCTGGCCCCGCGGTCTTGTTAATGTTAACATGTTTAAAGGTCTTACTCACATTAGCTACAGAGAGCGAGATCACAGTCGTCCGGAACAGCTGGTGCACCCACGCTTGGTTCAGTGTTGATTTCCTCGAAGCGAGCATAAAAGGCATTTAGCTCATCTGCTGGGTTTGCGTCACTAGACAGCTCGCGGCTCGGTTTCCCAATGTAATCCGTGATAGTTTGCAAGCCCTGCCACATCCGACGAGCGTCAGAGCTGGTGTGGTAGGATTTGATCTTAGTCCTGTATTGATGCTTTGCCTGCTTGATGGCATAGCAGGATTATTTTATTAGCGTCCTGGTTAGTGTCCTGTCCTTGGAAGCGGCAGCTCTAGCCTTTAGCTCAGTGCTGATGTTGCCTGTAATCCATGGCTTCTGGTTTGGAAATGTACGTACGGTCACTGTGAGGATGGCACTGTCGATGCACTTATTAATGAAACTGGTGACTGATGTGGTAAACTCCTCAATACCATCAGATAAGTCCCGGAACACATTCCACAGTCTGTGCTCGCAAAACAGTCAGATTTGCCAAATGGTGGGTGAGTGAGAGCTTTGTATGCCTCTCTGTATGTGTGTGGAGTAAAGGTGTGAATGAAACAATGGTGACAGACAGAGGGCAACATCTAGGGATGTTGTATCAGGTGTGAATGAAACAATGGTGACAGACAGAGGGCAACATCTAGGGATGTTGTATCAGGTGTGAATGAAACAATGGTGACAGACAGAGGGCAACATCTAGGGATGTTGTATCAGGTGTGAATGAAACAATGGTGACAGACAGAGGGCAACATCTAGGGATGTGGTATCATGTGTGCCAGTGTGTGTTTACGTGGCAATACCCTGCATCCTTGTATGTGTGTGTGAGCTGGAACCTGACCCTTCATTCTGGGGCTGGGCTGCACCTAGTTCTCTCTCTCTGGTTTCTATTATGGTGTTAGTCAGTCAGGGCAGACCTGGGCCCTCAGGCTTAGAGGTGAGGGACACAGGAAAACAAGCAACCTTTGTCACAAAACCCTGTAACGTGGAAACCCGGGTAATGTTTCCCTCCCTAGACAGTTCAGCAGCATGAAAATGTAGACTTGTTGAATTGTAAAAAAAAACTGCTCTGTGTCGTTGACTGGGGTTCAGACAGGCAGCGGGGGCCATTTTGTTTTTCTCAAAACAAAGAGCCCTTATCCTGTCAGTCAGACTGCTGTGGGCTGAAAGCCTGCTACTGCTACGGCCCGTCTCTCTCCCTCTGTCGTGTTCCCTGCTGCAGTTACTCTCCTGTTAGCTGTCCCTGTCTGTATGAGCTCTACGACTACAGCTTTAGCTCCACGACTACAGCTTTAGCTCCACGACTACAGCTTTAGCTCCACGACTACAGCTTTAGCTCCACGACTACAGATCTAGCTCCACGACTACAGCTCCACGACTACAGCTCCACGACTACAGCTCCACGACTACAGCTTTAGCTCCACGACTACAGCTTTAGCTCCACGACTACAGATCTAGCTCCACGACTACAGCTCCACGACTACAGCTCCACGACTACAGCTTTAGCTCCACGACTACAGCTTTAGCTCCACGACTACAGCTTTAGCTCCACGACTACAGCTTTAGCTCCACGACTACAGCTTTAGCTCCACAACTACAGCTCCACGACTACAGCTTTAGCTCCACGACTACAGCTTTAGCTCCACAACTACAGCTTTAGCTCCACGACTACAGCTCCACGACTACAGCTTTAGCTCCACGTCTACAGATTTAGCGCCACGACTACAGCTCCACGACTACAGCTTTAGCTCCACGACTACAGCTCCACGACTGCAGCTCCAGCTCCACGACTGCATCTCCAGCTCCACGACTACAGACCCACGACTACAGCTTTAGCTCCACGACTACAGCTTTAGCTCCACGACTACAGCTTTAGCTCCACAACTACAGCTTTAGCTCCACGACTACAGCTCCACGACTACAGCTTTAGCTCCACGTCTACAGATTTAGCGCCACGACTACAGCTCCACGACTACAGCTTTAGCTCCACGACTACAGCTCCACGACTGCAGCTCCAGCTCCACGACTGCATCTCCAGCTCCACGACTACAGACCCACGACTACAGCTCCACGACTACAGCTTTAGCTCCACGACTACAGCTCCACGACTACAGCTTTAGCTCCACGACTACAGCTCCACGACTACAGCTTTAGCTCCACGACTACAGCTTTAGCTCCATGACTACAGCTCCACGACTACAGCTTTAGCTCCATGACTACAGCTTTAGCTCCACGACTACAGCTCCACGACTACAGCTTTAGCTCCACGACTACAGCTCCACGACTACAGCTTTAGCTCTGCAAATACAGCTTTAGCTACACGACTACAGCTTTAGCTCCATGACTACATGAAACGGAGGGCTGAGTACACCCCCATCAACAACGACAGGGCTGTAGTGGAGCGGGTCGACAGTTTCAAGTCCCTCTGTGTCCACATCACTAAGGACCTATCATGGTCCACACACATCAACACAGTGGTGAAGAGGGCACGATCCCCCAAGATGCACCGGTCTGGAACCAACAGGACCCTGAACAGCTTCTGCCTCCAAGCTATTAGACTGCTAAATAATTAGTTAAATAGTTAACCAATAGCTTACCTGGAATATTTTCATTGGCCCTTTTTGCACCAATCAATGTCCTTGTAACTGTTTATTATCTCTCCTGTTGCCTAGTTACTTTACCCCTACCTATATGAACATATCTACCTCATGTATGTAGTTCTGTCCTTGTCTTTTGTCTCATTGTTCTGTCCTTGTGTTGTTGCGAAGGGCCCGTGAGTAAGACTTTCACTGTTAGTCTACACCTGTTGTTTACAACGCGTGTGACAAATACAATTTAGATTTGATGACTTCATTTTTTATCTCCAGAACTTTAGCGGTCTTGGTTGAGCTGTGCTGAGTTGTGTAGCAGTGTGCTCGGGTTTGTGACTAGATCTCTCTCCTCTCCTGTGCTGAGTTGTGTAGCAGTGTGCTCGGGTTTGTGACTAGATCTCTCTCCTCTCCTGTGCTGAGTTGTGTAGCAGTGTGCTCGGGTTTGTGACTAGATCTCTCTCCTCTCCTGTGCTGAGTTGTGTAGCAGTGTGCTCGGGTTTGTGGCTAGATCTCTCTCCTGTGCTGAGTTGTGTAGCAGTGTGCTCGGGTTTGTGGCTAGATCTCTCTCCTCTCCTGTGCTGAGTTGTGTAGCAGTGTGCTCGGGTTTGTGACTAGATCTCTCTCCTCTCCTGTGCTGAGTTGTGTAGCAGTGTGCTCGGGTTTGTGGCTAGATCTCTCTCCTGTGCTGAGTTGTGTAGCAGTGTGCTCGGGTTTGTGACTAGATCTCTCTCCTGTACTGACAGTAGGGAGGAACTACTGTTGTTGCTGCTGGGGACTCCACTAATAGTATGTTCTCATGACTCCCCCAGCCAACTGGACAGTAGAGAGGGGATGTTCTCATGACTCCCCAGCCAACTGGACAGTAGAGAGAGAGGGGATGTTCTCATGTCTCCCCCAGCCAACTGGACAGTAGAGAGGGGATGTTCTCATGACTCCCCCAGCCAACTGGACAGTAGAGAGAGGGGATGTTCTCATGACTCCCCAGCCAACTGGACAGTAGAGAGGGGATGTTCTCATGGCCCCCCAGCCAACTGGACAGTAGAGAGAGAGGGGATGTTCTCATGACTCCCCCAGCCAACTGGACAGTAGAGAGAGAGGGGATGTTCTCATGACTCCCCAGCCAACTGGACAGTAGAGAGAGGGGATGTTCTCATGTCTCCCCCAGCCAACTGGACAGTGGAGAGGGGATGTTCTCATGACTCCCCCAGCCAACTGGACAGTAGAGAGGGGATGTTCTCATGGCCCCCCAGCCAACTGGACAGTAGAGAGAGAGGAGATGTTCTCATGGCCCCCCAGCCAACTGGACAGTAGAGAGAGAGGAGATGTTCTCATGACTCCCCAGCCAACTGGACAGTAGAGAGGGAGGGGATGTTCTCATGGCCCCCCAGCCAACTGGACAGTAGAGAGAGAGAGGGGATGTTCTCATGACTCCCCCAGCCAACTGGACAGTAGAGAGGGGATGTTCTCATGCCCCCCCAGCCAACTGGACAGTAGAGAGAGAGGAGATGTTCTCATGACTCCCCAGCCAACTGGACAGTAGAGAGGATGTTCTCATGACTCCCCAGCCAACTGGACAGTAGAGAGAGGCGGGATGTTCTCATGACTCCCCAGCCAACTGGACAGTAGAGAGGGGATGTTCTCATGTCTCCCGCAGCCAACTGGACAGTAGAGAGGGATGTTCTCATGACTCCCCCATCCAACTGGACAGTAGAGAGAGAGAGGGGATGTTCTCATTGTTGTCTTCCTCTCAGGCTTCCATCTTCTCCCTGGACCTCCTCAATGTCCACCTCTTGAACATCAGACTCTGAGGCCTCATCTTGACTGTCACTCTCCAACCTTGCTGAGGATGGCTCGTTGTCAGGCTCAAAAAGCCTCATATTTGCCCGGATGGCCACCAATTTTTCAACCCTTGTATTGGTCAGTGTGTTGCGTGCTTTGGTGTGTGTGTTCCCAAACAAGGACCAGTTGCGCTCTGAGGCGGCTGATGTTGGTGGGATTTGGAGGATGATGGAGGCAACAGGGGAAAGAGCCTCAGATCCACAAAGTCCCTTCCACCAGATGGCTGATGAGATATGTTGGCACGACTACCACATTGCATCTCCATCCCAAAGCCCTTGCTTGGAAGTGTACTTCGCCAGACTGCCAAGAACCTTGCCCTCGTCCAGGCCAAGGTGGCGAGACATGGTAGTGATGACACCATAGGCCTTGTTGATCTCTGCACCAGACAGGATGCTCTTGCCAGCGTACTTGGCGTCCAACATGTACGCTGCGGCGTGTTTGGCCTTCAGGCAGAAGTCTTCACGCTTTTTGATGTATTTCAGAACTGCAGTTTCCTCTGCTTGTAGCAACAGTGAAGTGGTCAGGGCAGTATGGATTTATTCTCTTACATCTGCAAGCAGAGTCTGAACAACCATTATGTTTGTCTTACTGAAATTTAATTTCATGGCCCAGGTCTGAGAGAGTCTGTGCAGAAATCTAGGTGCTGCAGGTCATCAGCAAACTGTAAACATTCAGACCCGGACTCATTCTAGTAGGGTGAGTCCGGGTGCTGCAGACTGCCCTCGCCAATTCATTGAGATATGTATGTATGTATGTATGTATGTATGTATGTATGTATTTATGTATGTATGTATGTATGTATGTATGTATGTATGTATGTGTATGTGTGTGTGTGTGTGTGTGTTGAAGAGGGTTGGGCTTAAACTGCATCCCTGTCTCACCCCACGGCCCTGTGGAAAGAAATGTGTGTGTCTTGCCAATTTTAACAGCCCACTTGTTGTTTGTGTACATGGCCTTGGGGTGTCATATATGTCCCCCCCAACACCACTTTCCATCAGTTTGTACAGCAGACCCTCAGTTTGTACAGCAGACCCTCAGTTTGTACAGCAGACCCTCATGCCAAATTAATCCAAAAGTTTGTTTGAAATCAACAAAGCATGAGAGCGTTTTTTTTTGTCAATTAGGGTGTGCAGGTCATCAGCAAACTTAGACATGTGACTTCAGATTCTAGTAGGGTGAGTCCGGGTGGTCTGTCGTACGGTAATTTGGTTTAAAAAAAGCCAATTTGACATTAGCTCAGTACATTGTTTTCACTTTGGAAAATGTACGAGTCTGCTGTTAATGATAATAATGCAGAGGATTTTCCCAGGTTTTTTTTCCCAGAGATTGAGAGGGAGGGAGGGAGAGAGGGAGGGAGCCAACTGAGGTTGTTGTGGAACTGAATATACACCATTAGCTCTTTATCAGAGCGGGATTGGAAGGTTCCAGAAGACCTTCTAAATACAGTGTAGCTGTTTGGGACCTGCAGAGCCCTGTGGTTTGTATGATGCTGGCAGTATAGCAGGAGCAATGTTCATAACCTGTGGTTCTCCCTCCTCTACTCACCCTGTGTGTGTGTGTGTTTGTGAGAACCTGTGGTTGTGCCTCCCTCCCTCCAGCCTGATTCTTCCCAGATGTTTCCTGTGAGACTGCAAGGTCACACACACACACACACACACACACACACACACACACACACACACAGCGAGAGAGCGAGGCTCCACTTACTCAGTGAGTTGAAGCAGAAATATAAACCAAACCCAGCCCATCAACAGTTGTGGGGTTTCTTCTCAAACAAACGACACTGAAACACAATTGTGAGAAAAAGCTCTGGGGTTTTATTGCTCTCTAGGCCATTTTCACACACAAGACGACACCCTCTTTGCTTCTGAATAAAGTATCCTAGCTAACTAACATGTGTTCTCTTATGAAGTGTAGTCCCAACCCCTATATCTGTCAACAAGAGACGGTAACAATTTAACAGTCATCTGTGAGTGAACAAACAGGAACTTGTAAAAATGAATCACTTTGCTGTTCTAAGAGAAGTGTGATGAATAACCATAGAACTACAAAGACCAGTGGACTTTCAGGGTTTTCTCAGACTCTCTAGAAAGTAGTTAGTGTAACTACAGTAGTTAGTGTAACTACAGTAGTTAGTGTAACTACAGTAGTTAGTGTAACTACAGTAGTTAGTGTAACTACAGTAGTTAGTGTAACTAAAGTACACAAAAAGTATACAAAGCTACGTAGTCACATTTAACTTATGGGTTAGTATTCTGTCACATTTAACATATGGGTTAGTATTCTGTCACATTAACCTATGGGTTAGTATTCTGTCTCAGCAACATATGGGTTAGTATTCTGTCTCAGCAACATATGGGTTAGTATTCTGTCTCAGCAACATATGGGTTAGTATTCTGTCTCAGCAACATATGGGTTAGTATTCTGTCTCAGCAACGTATGGGTTAGTATTCTGTCTCAGCAACGTATGGGTTAGTATTCTGTCTCAGCAACATATGGGTACTTGAGGTTGACTCGAAGACGGTGACATTAGAACTGCTACAGTACAACATGGATTAAAGCTGCAGTCTGGGATCCACTTAATGGTTGTTTTAAGTCTTGGTGTTTTTCCCAAACGCAACTGTCGACCGGAGTGTGTTTTTAATGGTCTACCAGAACGTATCCCTTCATCATTTATGTATTGCAGTTTGGTTTTGATTCTGTAATTAATGGATGACTGAATAAAAACCTGTGGGTTCTGCCACCACAACCACTAATAACCCCCTGTATCTAATATATAATAATATATAGACCTACACATCATCTTACTTTACCTAGTGACTGACCATACACACAGTGATCTATTAAAATAATATAGACGTTTCAAATGTTATATTATTGGCTATGTACACGGTTGTAACAATGTGCAAAGTAGTTGAAGTGTGAAAGGGAAAATAAATATAGGTTGTATTTACAATGTTTGTCTTCCACTGGGTGACCTTTTTCTCATGGCAACGAGCCACATCTTGCTGCTGTGGTAACACACTGCGGTATTTCGCCTATTTTCGCCATATGGGAGTTTATCAATGTTTGATTTGTTTTCAAATACTTGGGGGAAATATGTCTCTCTAATATGGTCATACATTTGGCAGGAGGTTAGGAAGTGCAGCTCAGTTTCCCACCTCATTTTGTGGGCAGTGAGCACATAGCCTGTCTTCTCTTGAGAGTCAGGTCTGCCTTCGGCGGCCTTTCTCAATAGCAAGGCTATGCTCACTGAGTCTGTACATAGTCAAAGCTTTCCTTAAGTTTGGGTCAGTCACGGTGGTCAGGTATTCTGCCACTGTGTACTCTCTGTGTAGGGCCAGTCACAGTGGTCAGGTATTCTGCCACTGTGTACTCTCTGTTTAGGGCCAAATAGCATTCTAGTTTGCTCTGTTTTTGATTCTTTCCAGTGTGTCAAATATTTAGCTTTTTGCTTTTTCATAATTGTGTTGGGTCTAAATGTGTTGCTGTCCAGGGAGTCTGTGGGGTCTATTTGTGTTTGTGAACTAAGCCCCAGAACCAGCTGGCTGAGGGGACTCTTCTCTAGGCTCATCTCTCTCTCTCTACGTGAGGGATTTGTTGTGTAATGTGTGGGCATCACTTCCTTTTAGATGTTTGTAGAATTGAACAGCTCTTTTCTGGATGTAAATAACTAGTGTGTATCGTCCTAATTCTGCTGTGTATTGTTTGGGGTTTTGCGTTGTACACAGTATATTTTTACAGAATTCCGCATGCAGACTCTCAATTGTGCGTTTGTCCCATTTGTAGATTCTTAGTTGGTGAGTGGCCCACAGACCTCACAACAACAGAAGGAAATGGGTTTGATAACGGATGGGAAGTATTTTAAACCAGATCCTAAATGGGATGTTGAGTGTTATGTTCATTTTGATGTCATAGAATGCCCTTCTTGCCTCGTCACTTAGATTGTTCACAGGAAGTTACCTGTGGTGTTGATGTTTAGGCCAAAGTAGGTGTAATTCTTTGTGCTCTAGGGCGACAGCGTCTAGATAGAATTTGTATTTGTGGTCCTGGCTACTGGACCTTTTTTGGAACACCATTATTTTGGTCTTACTGAGATTTACTGTCAGGGACCAGGTCTGACAGAATCTGTGCAGAAGATCTAGGTGCTGCTGTAGGCCCTCCTTGGTTGGGGACAGAAGCATCAGATCATCAGCAAACAGTAGACGTTTGACTTCAGATTCTAATAGGGCGAGGCAGGGTGCTGCAGGCTGTTCTAGTGCCAATTGGTTGATATATATGTTGAAGAGGGTGGGGCTCAAGCTGCATCCCTGTCTCACCCCACAGACCCAAGGATAGAAATATGGCTGTTTTTATTGCTCATTTTACCTGCGCACTTTGTTTGTGTACATTTACATTATGTCATATGCTAAACCCCCAAAACTGCTTTCCATCCATTTGTATAGCATAACCTCATGCCATTTGTATAGCATACCCTCGTGCCATTTGTATAGCATACCCTTGTGCCATTTGTATAGCATACCCTATTGCCATTTGTATAGCATACCCTTGTGCCATTTGTATAGCATAACCTCATGCCATTTGTATAGCATAACCTCGTGCCATTTGTATAGCATACCCTTGTGCCATTTGTATAGCATAACCTCATGCCATTTGTATAGCATAACCTCATGCCATTTGTAAAGCATAACCTCATGCCATTTGTATAGCATAACCTCATGCCATTTGTATAGCATAACCTCGTGCCATTTGTATAGCATAACCTCATGCCATTTGTATAGCATAACCTCGTGCCATTTGTATAGCATACCCTTGTGCCATTTGTATAGCATAACCTCATGCCATTTGTAAAGCATAACCTCATGCCATTTGTAAAGCATAACCTCATGCCATTTGTAAAGCATAACCTCGTGCCATTTGTAAAGCATAACCTCGTGCCATTTGTAAAGCATAACCTCGTGCCATTTGTATAGCATAACCTCATGCCATTTGTATAGCATAACCTCATGCCATTTGTAAAGCATAACCTCATGCCATTTGTATAGCATAACCTCATGCCATTTGTATAGCATAACCTCATGCCATTTGTATAGCATAACCACATGCCATTTGTAAAGCATAACCTCGTGCCATTTGTATAGCATAACCTCGTGCCATTTGTATAGCATAACCTCGTGCCATTTGTAAAGCATAACCTCATGCCATTTGTAAAGCATAACCTCATGCCATTTGTATAGCATGACCTCATGCCATTTGTATAGCATAACCTCGTGCCATTTGTATAGCATACCCTCGTGCCATTTGTATAGCATAACCTCGTGCCATTTGTATAGCATAACCTCATGCCATTTGTAAAGCATAACCTCATGCCATTTGTATAGCATAACCTCATGCCATTTGTATAGCATAACCTCATGCCAATCAAACGTGTTTATTTTTTTTTAATAAGGATGTGCGTGGTGTATATGTGGTCTGTAGTACAGTCTTTTTTTCCCCCTCTCTTTCTGAAATTAAGATCAACTTCAGGAAATGTCTTACTATTGCTGCTGAGGTGCAGTAGGTTTTTGTCTCCAAGCAGTGAAAGGAGTAGTAGTTTAGTAGGAACAGTTCTAGTGAAAATAATAATACTACAACTTGCCTAGATTAGACCCTCTGTTTTCCCTCCCTCCCTTCCCCAGACAGCGCCTTGCCAAGTTTGGGAGGCCCCAGCCAGTCTTTCTAGTGGGAGGATGCTGGGTTGGATTCTTGACAATAATTAAAGTTGGACTAGCCACCCCCAAAAAACCTCCCAGCCTTCCCTATACCCCAGCCAGCCACAGCTCTCCCTGTCCACACCCCATTCACAACCCTCTTTAACCAAAACAAATGCAGCACCGTGTTTTCACATGAAGTTGATTTAAATACTTCTAACACTTTTCTGTAAAAGTTGGAGTGAAGGGGGGAGGGGGACGTGTTGTCTCCCCTCTTCTGTGGTCTGCTACTTCAGCTTGCTGGGTGAAGTTGAAGAGCTCAGGTAGAAACCGAGACAGAACATGTTGAGACTCCTCTCTCTAGGGAACACTAATAACATGGAGGGGGGTACTCTCAGTACTCTACTTAACTCTGCTCTACTCTCAGTACTCTACTTAACTCTGCTCTACTTACCCCTCAGTACTCTACTTAACTCTGCTCAGCTCTACTTACTCTCAGTACTCTACTTAACTCTACTTACTCTCAGTAATCTACTTAACTCTGCTCTACTTACCCTCAGTACTCTACTTAACTTGCTCTACTCTCAGTACTCTACTTAACTCTGCTCTACTTACCCTCAGTACTCTACTCAACTCTGCTCTACTCTCAGTACTCTACTTAACTCTGCTCTACTCTCAGTACTCTACTTAACTCTGCTCTACTCTCAGTACTCTACTCGACTCTTATTTTTTATTTTTTATTTTTTCACCTTTATTTAACCAGGTAGGCTAGTTGAGAACACCTTTATTTAACCAGGTAGGCTAGTTGAGAAACACCTTTATTTAACCAGGTAGGCTAGTTGAGAACACCTTTATTTAACCAGGTAGGCTAGTTGAGAACACCTTTATTTAACCAGGTAGGCCTAGTTGAGAACAAGTTCTCATTTGCAACTGCGACCTGGCCAAGATAAAGCATAGCAGTGTGAGCAGACAACAAAGAGTTACACATGGAGTAAACAATTAACAAGTCATAACACAGTAGAAACCAAAGGGGGAGTCTATATACAATGTGTGCAAAAGGCATGAGGAGGTAGGCAAATAATTACAATTTTGCAGATTAACACTGGAGTGATGAATGATCAGATGGTCATGTACAGGTAGAGATATTGGTGTGCAAAAGAGCAGAAAAGTAAAGAAATAAAACAGTATGGGGATGAGGTAGGTGAAAAAGGGTGGGCCTATTACCAATAGACTATGTACAGCTGCAGCGATCGGTTAGCTGCTCAGATAGCTGATGTTTGAAGTTGGTGAGGGAGATAAAAGTCTCCAACTTCAGCGATTTTTGCAATTCGTTCCAGTCACAGGCAGCAGAGTACTGGAACGAAAGGCGGCCAAATGAGGTGTTGGCTTTAGGATGATCAGTGAGAGATACACCTGCTGGAGCGCGTGCTACGGATGGGTGTTGCCATCGTGACCAGTGAGCTGAGATAAGGCGGAAGCTTTACCTAGCATGGACTTGTAGATGACCTGGAGCAGTGGGTCTGGCGACGAA
>NC_034178.2:74238699-74436199 GCF_002021735.2 Oncorhynchus kisutch
AGAGACTAGACATCTACCCCCCTACCACTATCAGATTAGAGCCATAAGGAGACTAGACATCTACCACCCCACTACCACTATCAGATTAGAGCCATAATGGAGACTAGACATCTACACACTATCAAATTAGAGCCATAATGGAGACTAGACATCTACCACCCCACTATCACATTAGAGCCATAAAGGAGACAAGACATCTACCACCCCACTACCACTATCAGATTAGAGCCATAATGAGACAGACATACCACCCCACTACCACTATCAGATTAGAGCCATAAAGGAGACTAGACATCTACCACCCCACTACCACTATCAGATTAGAGCCATAATGGAGACTAGACATCTACCACCCCACTACCACTATCAGATTAGAGCCATAAAGGAGACTAGACATCTACCACCCCACTACCACTATCAGATTAGAGCCATAATGGAGACTAGACATCTACCCCACTACCACTATCAGATTAGAGCCATAATGGAGACTAGACATCTACCACCCCACTACCACTATCAGATTAGAGCCATAAGGAGACTAGACATCAACCACCCCACTATCAGATTAGAGCCATAAAGGAGACTAGACATCTACCACCCACTACCACTATCAGATTAGAGCCATAATTGAGACTAGACATCTACCACCCCACTACCACTATCAGATTAGAGCCATAAAGGAGACTAGACATCTACCACCCACTACCACTATCAGATTAGAGCCATAATGGAGACTAGACATCTACCACCCCACTACCACTATCAGATTAGAGCCATAAAGGAGACTAGACATCTACCACCCCACTACCACTATCAGATTAGAGCCATAATGGAGACTAGACATCTACCACTATCAGATTAGAGCCATAAAGGAGACTAGACATCTACCACCCCACTACCACTATCAGATTAGAGCCATAATGGAGACTAGACATACCACCCCACTACCACTATCAGATTAGAGCCATAATGGAGACTAGACATCTACCCACTATCAGATTAGAGCCATAATGGAGACTAGACATCTACCACCCACTACCACTATCAGATTAGAGCCATAATGGAGACTAGACATCTACCACCCCACTACCACTATCAGATTAGAGCCATAAAGGAGACTAGACATCTACCACCCACTACCACTATCAGATTAGAGCCATAATGGAGACTAGACATCTACACCCCACTACCACTATCAGATTAGAGCCATAATGGAGACTAGACATCTACCACCCCACTACCACTATCAGATTAGAGCCATAATGGAGACTAGACATCTACCACTATCAGATTAGAGCCATAATGGAGACTAGACATCTACCACCCCACTACACAGATTAGAGCCATAAAGGAGACTAGACATCTACCACCCCACTACCACTATCAGATTAGAGCCATAATGGAGACTAGACATCTACCACCCCACTACCACTATCAGATTAGAGCCATAAAGGAGACTAGACATCTACCACCCCACTACCACTATCAGATTAGAGCCATAATGGAGACCAGACATCTACCACTATCAGATTAGAGCCATAATGGAGACTAGACATCTACCACCCACTATCAGATTAGAGCCATAAAGGAGACTAGACATCTACCACCCCACTACCACTATCAGATTAGAGCCATAATGGAGACATCTACCACCCCACTACCACTATCAGATTAGAGCCATAATGGAGACTAGACATCTACCACCCCACTACCACTATCAGATTAGAGCCATAAAGGAGACTAGACATCTACCACCCCACTACCACTATCAGATTAGAGCCATAAAGGAGACTAGACATCTACCACCCCACTACCACTATCAGATTAGAGCCATAATGGAGACTAGACATCTACCACCCCACTACCACTATCAGATTAGAGCCATAATGGAGACTAGACATCTACCACCCCACTACCACTATCAGATTAGAGCCATAAAGGAGACTAGACATCTACCACCCCACTACCACTATCAGATTAGAGCCATAATGGAGACTAGACATCTACCACCCCACTACCACTATCAGATTAGAGCCATAATGGAGACTAGACATCTACCACCCCACTACCACTATCAGATTAGAGCCATAAAGGAGACTAGACATCTACCACCCCACTACCACTATCAGATTAGAGCCATAATGGAGACTAGACATCTACCACCCCACTACCACTATCAGATTAGAGCCATAAAGGAGACTAGACATCTACCACCCCACTATCAGATTAGAGCCATAATGGAGACTAGACATCTACCACTATCAGATTAGAGCCATAAAGGAGACTAGACATCTACCACCCCACTACCACTATCAGATTAGAGCCATAATGAGACTAGACATCTACCACCCCACTACCACTATCAGATTAGAGCCATAATGGAGACTAGACATCTACCACTATCAGATTAGAGCCATAATGGAGACTAGACATCTACCACCCCACTACCACTATCAGAAGAGCCATAATGGAGACTAGACATCTACCACCCCACTACCACTATCAGATTAGAGCCATAAAGGAGACTAGACATCTACCACCCCACTACCACTATCAGATTAGAGCCATAATGGAGACTAGACATCTACCACCCCACTACCACTATCAGATTAGAGCCATAATGGAGACTAGACATCTACCACCCCACTACCACTATCAGATTAGAGCCATAATGGAGACTAGACATCTACCACTATCAGATTAGAGCCATAATGGAGACTAGACATCTACCACCCCACTACCACTATCAGATTAGAGCCATAAAGGAGACTAGACATCTACCACCCCACTACCACTATCAGATTAGAGCCATAATTGAGACTAGACATCTACCACCCCACTACCACTATCAGATTAGAGCCATAAAGGAGACTAGACATCTACCACCCCACTACCACTATCAGATTAGAGCCATAATTGAGACTAGACATCTACCACCCCACTACCACTATCAGATTAGAGCCATAATGGAGACTAGACATCTACCACTATCAAATAGAGCCATAATGGAGACTAGACATCTACCACCCCACTATCAGATTAGAGCCATAAAGGAGACTAGACATCTACCACCCCACTACCACTATCAGATTAGAGCCATAATTGAGACATCTACCACCACCCACTACCACTATCAGATTAGAGCCATAATGGAGACTAGACATCTACCACCCCACTACCACTATCAGATTAGAGCCATAATGGAGACTAGACATCTACCACCCCACTACCACTATCAGATTAGAGCCATAAAGGAGACTAGACATCTACCACCCCACTACCACTATCAGATTAGAGCCATAATGGAGACTAGACATCTACCACCCCACTACCACTATCAGATTAGAGCCATAATGGAGACTAGACATCTACCACCCCACTACCACTATCAGATTAGAGCCATAATGGAGACTAGACATCTACCACCCCACTACCACTATCAGATTAGAGCCATAAAGGAGACTAGACATCTACCACCCCACTACCACTATCAGATTAGAGCCATAATGGAGACTAGACATCTACCACCCCACTACCACTATCAGATTAGAGCCATAATGGAGACTAGACATCTACCACCCCACTACCACTATCAGATTAGAGCCATAAAGGAGACTAGACATCTACCACCCCACTACCACTATCAGATTAGAGCCATAATGAGACTAGACATCTACCACCCCACTACCACTATCAGATTAGAGCCATAAAGGAGACTAGACATCTACCACCCCACTATCAGATTAGAGCCATAAGGAGACTAGACATCTACCACCCCACTACCACTATCAGATTAGAGCCATAATGGAGACTAGACATCTACCACCCCACTACCACTATCAGATTAGAGCCATAAAGGAGACTAGACATCTACCACCCCACTACCACTATCAGATTAGAGCCATAATGAGACTAGACATCTACCACCCCACTACCACTATCAGATTAGAGCCATAAAGGAGACTAGACATCTACCACCCCACTACCACTATCAGATTAGAGCCATAATGAGACTAGACATCTACCACCCCACTACCACTATCAGATTAGAGCCATAATGGAGACTAGACATCTACCACTATCAGATTAGAGCCATAATGGAGACTAGACATCTACCACCCCACTACCACTATCAGATTAGAGCCATAAAGGAGACTAGACATCTACCACCCCACTACCACTATCAGATTAGAGCCATAATGGAGACTAGACATCTACCACCCCACTACCACTATCAGATTAGAGCCATAAAGGAGACTAGACATCTACCACCCCACTACCACTATCAGATTAGAGCCATAATTGAGACTAGACATCCACCACACCACTATCAGATTAGAGCCATAATGGAGACTAGACATCTACCACTATCAGATTAGAGCCATAATGGAGACTAGACATCTACCACCCCACTACCACTATCAGATTAGAGCCATAAAGGAGACTAGACATCTGCCAACCCACTACCACTATCCAATATAGCCATAATGGAGACTAGACATCCACCACTACCACTATCAGATTAGAGCCATAATTGAGACTAGACATCCACCACACCACTATCAGATTAGAGCCATAATGGAGACTAGACATCTACCACTATCAGATTAGAGCCATAATGGAGACTAGACATATACCACCCCACTACCACTATCAGATTAGAGCCATAAAGGAGACTAGACATCTACCACCCCACTACCACTATCAGATTAGAGCCATAATTGAGACTAGACATCTACCACCCCACTACCACTATCAGATTAGAGCCATAATGGAGACTAGACATCTACCACTATCAGATTAGAGCCATAATGGAGACTAGACATCTACCACCCCACTATCAGATTAGAGCCATAAAGGAGACTAGACATCTACCACCCCACTACCACTATCAGATTAGAGCCATAATTGAGACATCTACCACCCCACTACCACTATCAGATTAGAGCCATAAAGGAGACTAGACATCTACCACCCCACTACCACTATCAGATTAGAGCCATAATGGAGACTAGACATCTACCACCCCACTACCACTATCAGATTAGAGCCATAATGAGACTAGACATCCACCACCCCACTACCACTATCAGATTAGAGCCATAATGGAGACAGACATCTACCACTATCAGATTAGAGCCATAATGGAGACTAGACATCTACCACCCCACTATCAGATTAGAGCCATAAAGGAGACTAGACATCTACCACCCCACTACCACTATCAGATTAGAGCCATAATTGAGACATCTACCACCCCACTACCACTATCAGATTAGAGCCATAATGGAGACTAGACATCTACCACCCCACTACCACTATCAGATTAGAGCCATAAAGGAGACTAGACATCTACCACCCCACTACCACTATCAGATTAGAGCCATAATTGAGACTAGACATCTACCACCCCACTACCACTATCAGATTAGAGCCATAATGGAGACTAGACATCTACCACCCCACTACCACTATCAGATTAGAGCCATAATGGAGACTAGACATCTACCACCCCACTACCACTATCAGATTAGAGCCATAAAGGAGACTAGACATCTACCACCCCACTACCACTATCAGATTAGAGCCATAATGGAGACTAGACATCACCACCCCACTACCACTATCAGATTAGAGCCATAATGGAGACTAGACATCTACCACCCCACTACCACTATCAGATTAGAGCCATAAAGGAGACTAGACATCTACCACCCCACTACCACTATCAGATTAGAGCCATAATTGAGACTAGACATCTACCACCCCACTACCACTATCAGATTAGAGCCATAAAGGAGACTAGACATCTACCACCCCACTATCAGATTAGAGCCATAAAGGAGACTAGACATCTACCACCCCACTACCACTATCAGATTAGAGCCATAATGGAGACTAGACATCTACCACCCCACTACCACTATCAGATTAGAGCCATAATGGAGACTAGACATCTACCACCCCACTACCACTATCAGATTAGAGCCATAAAGGAGACTAGACATCTACCACCCCACTACCACTATCAGATTAGAGCCATAAAGGAGACTAGACATCTACCACCCCACTACCACTATCAGATTAGAGCCATAATTGAGACTAGACATCTACCACCCCACTACCACTATCAGATTAGAGCCATAATGGAGACTAGACATCTACCACTATCAAATTAGAGCCATAATGGAGACTAGACATCTACCACCCCACTATCAGATTAGAGCCATAAAGGAGACTAGACATCTACCACCCCACTACCACTATCAGATTAGAGCCATAATTGAGACATCTACCACCCCACTACCACTATCAGATTAGAGCCATAATGGAGACTAGACATCTACCACCCCACTACCACTATCAGATTAGAGCCATAAAGGAGACTAGACATCTACCACCCCACTACCACTATCAGATTAGAGCCATAATTGAGACTAGACATCTACCACCCCACTACCACTATCAGATTAGAGCCATAATGGAGACTAGACATCTACCACCCCACTACCACTATCAGATTAGAGCCATAAGGAGACTAGACATCTACCACCCCACTACCACTATCAGATTAGAGCCATAAAGGAGACTAGACATCTACCACCCCACTACCACTATCAGATTAGAGCCATAATGGAGACTAGACATCTACCACCCCACTACCACTATCAGATTAGAGCCATAATGGAGACTAGACATCTACCACCCCACTACCACTATCAGATTAGAGCCATAAAGGAGACTAGACATCTACCACCCCACTACCACTATCAGATTAGAGCCATAATTGAGACTAGACATCTACCACCCCACTACCACTATCAGATTAGAGCCATAAAGGAGACTAGACATCTACCACCCCATATCAGATTAGAGCCATAAAGGAGACTAGACATCTACCACCCCACTACCACTATCAGATTAGAGCCATAATGGAGACTAGACATCTACCACCCCACTACCACTATCAGATTAGAGCCATAAAGGAGACTAGACATCTACCACCCCACTACCACTATCAGATTAGAGCCATAATGGAGACTAGACATCTACCACCCCACTACCACTATCAGATTAGAGCCATAAAGGAGACTAGACATCTACCACCCCACTACCACTATCAGATTAGAGCCATAATGGAGACTAGACATCTACCACTATCAGATTAGAGCCATAATGGAGACTAGACATCTACCACCCCACTACCACTATCAGATTAGAGCCATAAAGGAGACTAGACATCTACCACCCCACTACCACTATCAGATTAGAGCCATAATGGAGACTAGACATCTACCACCCCACTACCACTATCAGATTAGAGCCATAAAGGAGACTAGACATCTACCACCCCACTACCACTATCAGATTAGAGCCATAATGGAGACTAGACATCTACCACCCCACTACCACTATCAGATTAGAGCCATAATGAGACTAGACATCTACCACCCCACTACCACTATCAGATTAGAGCCATAAAGGAGACTAGACATCTACCACCCCACTACCACTATCAGATTAGAGCCATAATTGAGACTAGACATCTACCACCCCACTACCACTATCAGATTAGAGCCATAAAGGAGACTAGACATCTACCACCCACTATCAGATTAGAGCCATAATGGAGACTAGACATCTACCACCCCACTACCACTATCAGATTAGAGCCATAAAGGAGACTAGACATCTACCACCCCACTACCACTATCAGATTAGAGCCATAATGGAGACTAGACATCTACCACCCCACTACCACTATCAGATTAGAGCCATAATGGAGACTAGACATCTACCACCCCACTACCACTATCAGATTAGAGCCATAATGGAGACTAGACATCTACCACCCCACTACCACTATCAGATTAGAGCCATAAGGAGACTAGACATCTACCACCCACTACCACTATCAGATTAGAGCCATAATGGAGACTAGACATCTACCACCCCACTACCACTATCAGATTAGAGCCATAATGGAGACTAGACATCTACCACCCCACTACCACTATCAGATTAGAGCCATAAAGGAGACTAGACATCTACCACCCCACTACCACTATCAGATTAGAGCCATAATGAGACTAGACATCTACCACCCCACTACCACTATCAGATTAGAGCCATAATGGAGACTAGACATCTACCACCCCACTATCAGATTAGAGCCATAAAGGAGACTAGACATCTACCACCCCACTACCACTATCAGATTAGAGCCATAATGGAGACTAGACATCTACCACCCCACTACCACTATCAGATTAGAGCCCTAAAGGAGACTAGACATCTACCACCCCACTACCACTATCAGATTAGAGCCATAATGGAGACTAGACATCTACCACCCCACTACCACTATCAGATTAGAGCCATAAAGGAGACTAGACATCTACCACCCCACTACCACTATCAGATTAGAGCCATAATGGAGACTAGACATCTACCACTATCAAATTAGAGCCATAATGGAGACTAGACATCTACCACCCCACTACCACTATCACATTAGAGCCATAAAGGAGACTAGACATCTACCACCCCACTACCACTATCAGATTAGAACCATAATGGAGACTAGACATCTACCACTATCAGATTAGAGCCATAATGGAGACTAGACATCTACCACCCCACTACCACTATCAGATTAGAGCCATAAAGGAGACTAGACATCTACCAACCCACTACCACTATCAAATTAGAGCCATAATGGAGACTAGACATCTACCACCCCACTACCACTATCAGATTAGAGCCATAATTGAGACTAGACATCTACCACCCCACTACCACTATCAGATTAGAGCCATAAAGGAGACTAGACATCTACCACCCCACTACCACTATCAGATTAGAGCCATAATTGAGACTAGACATCTACCACCCCACTACCACTATCAGATTAGAGCCATAATGGAGACTAGACATCTACCACTATCAGATTAGAGCCATAATGGAGACTAGACATCTACCACCCCACTACCACTATCAGATTAGAGCCATAAAGGAGACTAGACATCTACCACCCCACTACCACTATCAATAGAGCCATAATGGAGACTAGACATCTACCACCCCACTACCACTATCAGATTAGAGCCATAATGGAGACTAGACATCTACCACCCCACTACCACTATCAGATTAGAGCCATAATGGAGAATAGACATCTACCACTACCAGAATAGAGCCATAAAGGAGAATAGACATCTACCAACCCACTACCACTATCAGATTAGAGCCATAATGGAGACTAGACATCTACCACTATCAAATTAGAGCCATAATGGAGACTAGACATCTACCACCCCACTACCACTATCAGATTAGAGCCATAATGAGACTAGACATCTACCACCCCACTACCACTATCAGATTAGAGCCATAAAGGAGACTAGACATCTACCACCCCACTACCACTATCAGATTAGAGCCATAATGGAGACTAGACATCTACCACCCCACTACCACTATCAGATTAGAGCCATAATGGAGACTAGACATCTACCACCCCACTACCACTATCAGATTAGAGCCATAATGGAGACTAGACATCTACCACTATCAGATTAGAGCCATAAAGGAGACTAGACATCTACCAACCCACTATCAGATTAGAGCCATAATGGAGATAGACATCTACCACCCCACTATCAGATTAGAGCCATAATGGAGACTAGACATCTACCACTATCAGATTAGAGCCATAAAGGAGACTAGACATCTACCACCCCACTACCACTATCAGATTAGAGCCATAATGGAGACTAGACATCTACCACCCCACTACCACTATCAGATTAGAGCCATAAAGGAGACTAGACATCTACCACCCCACTACCACTATCAGATTAGAGCCATAATTGAGACTAGACATCTACCACCCCACTACCACTATCAGATTAGAGCCATAATGGAGACTAGACATCTACCACTATCAGATTAGAGCCATAATGGAGACTAGACATCTACCACCCCACTATCACATTAGAGCCATAAAGGAGACAAGACATCTACCACCCCACTACCACTATCAGATTAGAGCCATAATGGAGACTAGACATCTACCACCCCACTACCACTATCAGATTAGAGCCATAATGGAGACTAGACATCTACCACTATCAGATTAGAGCCATAATGGAGACTAGACATCTACCACCCCACTACCACTATCAGATTAGAGCCATAAAGGAGACTAGACATCTACCACCCCACTACCACTATCAGATTAGAGCCATAATTGAGACTAGACATCTACCACCCCACTACCACTATCAGATTAGAGCCATAATGGAGACTAGACATCTACCACTATCAGATTAGAGCCATAATGGAGACTAGACATCTACCACCCCACTACCACTATCAGATTAGAGCCATAAAGGAGACTAGACATCTACCACCCCACTACCACTATCAGATTAGAGCCATAATGGAGACTAGACATCTACCACCCCACTACCACTATCAGATTAGAGCCATAATGGAGACTAGACATCTACCACCCCACTACCACTATCAGATTAGAGCCATAATGGAGACTAGACATCTACCACTACCAGATTAGAGCCATAAAGGAGACTAGACATCTACCAACCCACTATCAGATTAGAGCCATAATGGAGACTAGACATCTACCACCCCACTACCACTATCAGATTAGAGCCATAATGGAGAATAGACATCTACCACTACCAGATTAGAGCCATAAAGGAGACTAGACATCTACCAACCACTATCAGATTAGAGCCATAATGGAGATAGACATCTACCACCCCACTATCAGATTAGAGCCATAATGGAGACTAGACATCTACCACTATCAGATTAGAGCCATAATGAGACTAGACATCTACCACCCCACTACCACTATCAGATTAGAGCCATAATGGAGACTAGACATCTACCACTATCAGATTAGAGCCATAATGGAGACTAGACATCTACCACCCCACTATCAGATTAGAGCCATAAAGGAGACTAGACATCTACCACCCCACTACCACTATCAGATTAGAGCCATAATTGAGACTAGACATCTACCACCCCACTACCACTATCAGATTAGAGCCATAATGGAGACTAGACATCTACCACTATCAGATTAGAGCCATAATGGAGACTAGACATCTACCACCCCACTACCACTATCAGATTAGAGCCATAAAGGAGACTAGACATCTACCACCCCACTACCACTATCAGATTAGAGCCATAATGGAGACTAGACATCTACCACCCCACTACCACTATCAGATTAGAGCCATAATGGAGACTAGACATCTACCACCCCACTACCACTATCAGATTAGAGCCATAATGGAGACTAGACATCTACCACTATCAGATTAGAGCCATAATGGAGACTAGACATCTACCACCCCACTACCACTATCAGATTAGAGCCATAAAGGAGACTAGACATCTACCACCCCACTACCACTATCAGATTAGAGCCATAATGGAGACTAGACATCTACCACCCCACTACCACTATCAGATTAGAGCCATAATGGAGAATAGACATCTACCACCCCACTATCAGATTAGAGCCATAATGAAGACTAGACATCTACCACTATCAGATTAGAGCCATAATTGAGACTAGACATCTACCACCCCACTACCACTATCAGATTAGAGCCATAATGGAGACTAGACATCTACCACCCCACTACCACTATCAGATTAGAGCCATAAAGGAGACTAGACATCTACCACCCCACTACCACTATCAGATTAGAGCCATAATTGAGACTAGACATCTACCACCCCACTACCACTATCAGATTAGAGCCATAATGGAGACTAGACATCTACCACTATCAGATTAGAGCCATAATGGAGACTAGACATCTACCACCCCACTATCACATTAGAGCCATAAAGGAGACTAGACATCTACCACCCCACTACCACTATCAGATTTGAGCCATAATTGAGACATCTACCACCCCACTACCACTATCAGATTAGAGCCATAAAGGAGACTAGACATCTACCACCCCACTACCACTATCAGATTAGAGCCATAATGGAGACTAGACATCTACCACCCCACTACCACTATCAGATTAGAGCCATAATGGAGACTAGACATCTACCACTATCAGATTAGAGCCATAAAGGAGACTAGACATCTACCAACCCACTATCAGATTAGAGCCATAATGGAGACTAGACATCTACCACCCCACTACCACTATCAGATTAGAGCCATAATGGAGACTAGACATCTACCACTACCAGATTAGAGCCATAAAGGAGACTAGACATCTACCAACCCACTATCAGATTAGAGCCATAATGGAGAATAGACATCTACCACCCCACTATCAGATTAGAGCCATAATGAAGACTAGACATCTACCACTATCAGATTAGAGCCATAATGGAGACTAGACATCTACCACCCCACTACCACTATCAGATTAGAGCCATAATGGAGACTAGACATCTACCACCCCACTACCACTATCAGATTAGAGCCATAAAGGAGACTAGACATCTACCACCCCACTACCACTATCAGATTAGAGCCATAAAGGAGACTAGACATCTACCACCCCACTACCACTATCAGATTAGAGCCATAATTGAGACTAGACATCTACCACCCCACTACCACTATCAGATTAGAGCCATAATGGAGACCAGACATCTACCACTATCAAATTAGAGCCATAATGGAGACTAGACATCTACCACCCCACTATCACATTAGAGCCATAAAGGAGACAAGACATCTACCACCCCACTACCACTATCAGATTAGAGCCATAATTGAGACATCTACCACCCCACTACCACTATCAGATTAGAGCCATAAAGGAGACTAGACATCTACCACCCACTACCACTATCAGATTAGAGCCATAATGGAGACTAGACATCTACCACCCCACTACCACTATCAGATTAGAGCCATAAAGGAGACTAGACATCTACCACCCCACTACCACTATCAGATTAGAGCCATAATGAGACTAGACATCTACCACCCCACTACCACTATCAGATTAGAGCCATAAAGGAGACTAGACATCTACCACCCCACTACCACTATCAGATTAGAGCCATAATGGAGACTAGACATCTACCACCCACTACCACTATCAATAGAGCCATAATGGAGACTAGACATCTACCACCCCACTACCACTATCAGATTAGAGCCATAATGGAGACTAGACATCTACCACCCCACTACCACTATCAGATTAGAGCCATAATGGAGACTAGACATCTACCACTACCAGATTAGAGCCATAAAGGAGACTAGACATCTACCAACCCACTATCAGATTAGAGCCATAATGGAGACTAGACATCTACCACCCCACTACCACTATCAGATTAGAGCCATAATGGAGAATAGACATCTACCACTACCAGATTAGAGCCATAAAGGAGACTAGACATCTACCAACCCACTATCAGATTAGAGCCATAATGGAGACTAGACATCTACCACCCACTATCAGATTAGAGCCATAATGGAGACTAGACATCTACCACTATCAGATTAGAGCCATAATTGAGACTAGACATCTACCACCCCACTACCACTATCAGATTAGAGCCATAATGGAGACTAGACATCTACCACCCCACTACCACTATCAGATTAGAGCCATAAAGGAGACTAGACATCTACCACCCCACTACCACTATCAGATTAGAGCCATAATTGAGACTAGACATATACCACCCCACTACCACTATCAGATTAGAGCCATAATTGAGACTAGACATCCACCACCCCACTACCACTATCAGATTAGAGCCATAATGGAGACCAGACCTCTACCACTATCAAATTAGAGCCATAATGGAGACTAGACATCTACCACCCCACTATCACATTAGAGCCATAAAGGAGACAAGACATCTACCACCCCACTACCACTATCAGATTTGAGCCATAATTGAGACATCTACCACCCCACTACCACTATCAGATTAGAGCCATAAAGGAGACTAGACATCTACCACCCCTCTACCACTATCAGATTAGAGCCATAATGGAGACTAGACATCTACCACCCCCACTACCACTATCACATTAGAGCCATAAAGGAGACAAGACATCTACCACCCCACTACCACTATCAGATTAGAGCCATAATTGAGACTAGACATCTACCACCCCACTACCACTATCAGATTAGAGCCATAAAGGAGACTAGACATCTACCACCCCACTACCACTATCAGATTAGAGCCATAATGGAGACTAGACATCTACCACCCCACTACCACTATCAGATTAGAGCCAAAAGGAGACTAGACATCTACCACCCCACTACCACTATCAGATTAGAGCCATAATGGAGACTAGACATCTACCACCCCACTACCACTATCAGATTAGAGCCATAATGGAGAATAGACATCTACCACTACCAGATTAGAGCCATAAAGGAGACTAGACATCTACCAACCCACTATCAGATTAGAGCCATAATGGAGACTAGACATCTACCACCCCACTACCACTATCAGATTAGAGCCATAATGGAGACTAGACATCTACCACTATCAGATTAGAGCCATAAAGGAGACTAGACATCTACCAACCCACTATCAGATTAGAGCCATAATGGAGACTAGACATCTACCCACCCCACTATCAGATTAGAGCCATAATGGAGACTAGACATCTACCACCCCACTACCACTATCAGATTAGAGCCATAATGGAGACTAGACAATACCACCCCCACTACCACTATCAGATTAGAGCCAAAAGGAGACTAGACATCTACCACCCCACTACCACTATCAGATTAGAGCCATAATGAGACTAGACATACCACCCCACTACCACTATCAGATTAGAGCCATAATGGAGACTAGACATCTACCACTATCAATTAGAGCCATAATGGAGACTAGACATCTACCACCCCACTATCACATTAGAGCCATAAAGGAGACTAGACATCTACCAACCCACTACCACTATCAGATTAGAGCCATAATGAGACTAGACATCTACCACCCCACTACCACTATCAGATTAGAGCCATAATGGAGACTAGACATCTACCACTATCAAATTAGAGCCATAATGGAGACTAGACATCTACCACCCCACTACCACTATCAGATTAGAGCCATAAAGGAGACTAGACATCTACCACCCCACTACCACTATCAGATTAGAGCCATAATGGAGACTAGACATCTACCACCCCACTACCACTATCAGATTAGAGCCATAATTGAGACTAGACATCTACCACCCCACTACCACTATCAGATTAGAGCCATAATGGAGACTAGACATCTACCACTATCAGATTAGAGCCATAATGGAGACTAGACATCTACCACCCCACTACCACTATCAGATTAGAGCCATAAGGAGACTAGACATCTACCACCCCACTACCACTATCAATATAGAGCCATAATGGAGACTAGACATCTACCACCCCACTACCACTATCAGATTAGAGCCATAATGGAGAATAGACATCTACCACCCCACTACCACTATCAGATTAGAGCCATAATGGAGAATAGACATCTACCACTATCAGATTAGAGCCATAAAGGAGACTAGACATCTACCAACCCACTATCAGATTAGAGCCATAATGGAGATAGACATCTACCACACTACCACTATCAGATTAGAGCCATAATGGAGACTAGACATCTACCACTATCAGATTAGAGCCATAAGGAGACTAGACATCTACCACCCACTACCACTATCAGATTAGAGCCATAATGGAGACTAGACATCTACCACTATCAGATTAGAGCCATAATGGAGACTAGACATCTACCACCACTATCAGATTAGAGCCATAAGGAGACTAGACATCTACCACCCCACTACCACTATCAGATTAGAGCCATAATGGAGACTAGACATCTACCCCACTACCACTATCAGATTAGAGCCATAATGGAGACTAGACAGCTCTACCACTATCAGATTAGAGCCATAATGGAGACTAGACATCTACCACCCCACTACCACTATCAGATTAGAGCCATAA
Source organism: Oncorhynchus kisutch (assembly GCF_002021735.2). Taxonomy (NCBI): domain Eukaryota; kingdom Metazoa; phylum Chordata; class Actinopteri; order Salmoniformes; family Salmonidae; genus Oncorhynchus; species Oncorhynchus kisutch. Next base: position 74,254,728 of record NC_034178.2, read on the forward strand.
AGGAGACTAGACATCTACCACCCCACTACCACTATCAGATTAGAGCCATAATTGAGACTAGACATCTACCACCCCACTACCACTATCAGATTAGAGCCATAATGGAGACTAGACATCTACCACTATCAAATTAGAGCCATAATGGAGACTAGACATCTACCACCCACTATCAGATTAGAGCCATAAAGGAGACTAGACATCTACCACCCCACTACCACTATCAGATTAGAGCCATAATTGAGACATCTACCACCCCACTACCACTATCAGATTAGAGCCATAATGGAGACTAGACATCCACCACCCACTACCACTATCAGATTAGAGCCATAATGGAGACTAGACATCTACCACCCCACTACCACTATCAGATTAGAGCCATAAAGGAGACTAGACATCTACCACCCCACTACCACTATCAGATTAGAGCCATAAAGGAGACTAGACATCTACCCCACTACCACTATCAGATTAGAGCCATAAAGGAGACTAGACATCTACCACCCCACTACCACTATCAGATTAGAGCCATAATGGAGACTAGACATCTACCACCCCACTACCACTATCAGATTAGAGCCATAAAGGAGACTAGACATCTACCACCCCACTACCACTATCAGATTAGAGCCATAATTGAGACTAGACATCTACCACACTACCACTATCAGATTAGAGCCATAATGGAGACTAGACATCTACCACTATCAGATTAGAGCCATAATGGAGACTAGACATCTACCACCCCACTATCAGATTAGAGCCATAAGGAGACTAGACATCTACCACCCCACTACCACTATCAGATTAGAGCCATAATTGAGACTAGACATCTACCACCCCACTACCACTATCAGATTAGAGCCATAATGGAGACTAGACATCTACCACTATCAATTAGAGCCATAATGGAGACTAGACATCTACCACCCCACTACCACTATCAGATTAGAGCCATAAGGAGACTAGACATCTACCACCCCACTACCACTATCAGATTAGAGCCATAATTGAGACTAGACATCTACCACCCCACTACCACTATCAGATTAGAGCCATAATGGAGACTAGACATCTACCACCCCACTACCACTATCAGATTAGAGCCATAATGGAGACTAGACATCTACCACTATCAGATTAGAGCCATAATGGAGACTAGACATCTACCACCCCACTACCACTATCAGATTAGAGCCATAAAGGAGACTAGACATCTACCACCCACTACCACTATCAGATAGAGCCATAATGGAGACTAGACATCTACCACCCCACTACCACTATCAGATTAGAGCCATAATGGAGACTAGACATCTACCACCCCACTACCACTATCAGATTAGAGCCATAATGGAGACTAGACATCTACCACTATCAGATTAGAGCCATAAAGGAGACTAGACATCTACCAACCCACTATCAGATTAGAGCCATAATGGAGACTAGACATCTACCACCCCACTACCACTATCAGATTAGAGCCATAATGGAGACTAGACATCTACCACTATCAGATTAGAGCCATAAGGAGACTAGACATCTACCCCACCACTATCAGATTAGAGCCATAATGGAGACTAGACATCTACCACCCACTATCAGATTAGAGCCATAATGGAGACTAGACATCTACCACTATCAGATTAGAGCCATAAAGGAGACTAGACATCTACCACCCCACTACCACTATCAGATTAGAGCCATAATTGAGACTAGACATCTACCACCCCACTACCACTATCAGATTAGAGCCATAATGGAGACTAGACATCTACCACACCACTACCACTATCAGATTAGAGCCATAAAGGAGACTAGACATCTACCACCCCACTACCACTATCAGATTAGAGCCATAATGAGACTAGACATCTACCACCCCACTACCACTATCAGATTAGAGCCATAATGGAGACAGACATCTACCACTATCAGATTAGAGCCATAATGGAGACTAGACATCTACCACCCACTATCAGATTAGAGCCATAAAGGAGACTAGACCACCCCCACTACCACTATCAGATTAGAGCCATAATGGAGACTAGACATCTACCACTATCAGATTAGAGCCATAATGGAGACTAGACATCTACCACCCCACTATCAGATTAGAGCCATAAAGGAGACTAGACATCTACCACCCCACTACCACTATCAGATTAGAGCCATAATTGAGACATCTACCACCCCACTACCACTATCAGATTAGAGCCATAAGGAGACTAGACATCTACCACCCACTACCACTATCAGATTAGAGCCATAATGGAGACTAGACATCTACCACCCCACTACCACTATCAGATTAGAGCCATAAAGGAGACTAGACATCTACCACCCCACTACCACTATCAGATTAGAGCCATAATGAGACATCTACCACCCCACTACCACTATCAGATTAGAGCCATAAAGGAGACTAGACATCTACCACCCACTACCACTATCAGATTAGAGCCATAATGGAGACTAGACATCTACCACCCCACTACCACTATCAGATTAGAGCCATAAGGAGACTAGACATCTACCACCCCACTACCACTATCAGATTAGAGCCATAATTGAGACTAGACATCTACCACCCCACTACCACTATCAGATTAGAGCCATAATGGAGACTAGACATCTACCACCCCACTACCACTATCAGATTAGAGCCATAATGGAGACTAGACATCTACCACCCCACTACCACTATCAGATTAGAGCCATAAAGGAGACTAGACATAGACTACCACCCCACTACCACTATCAGATTAGAGCCATAATGGAGACTAGACATATACCACCCCACTACCACTATCAGATTAGAGCCATAAAGGAGACTAGACATCTACCACCCCACTACCACTATCAGATTAGAGCCATAATTGAGACTAGACATCTACCACCCCACTACCACTATCAGATTAGAGCCATAATGGAGACCAGACATCTACCACTATCAATTAGAGCCATAATGGAGACTAGACATCTACCACCCCACTATCACATTAGAGCCATAAAGGAGACTAGACATCTACCACCCCACTACCACTATCAGATTAGAGCCATAATTGAGACATCTACCACCCCACTACCACTATCAGATTAGAGCCATAAAGGAGACTAGACATCTACCACCCCACTACCACTATCAGATTAGAGCCATAATGGAGACTAGACATCTACCACCCCACTACCACTATCAGATTAGAGCCATAAAGGAGACTAGACATCTACCACCCCACTACCACTATCAGATTAGAGCCATAATTGAGACTAGACATCTACCACCCCACTACCACTATCAGATTAGAGCCATAAAGGAGACTAGACATCTACCACCCCACTACCACTATCAGATTAGAGCCATAATGGAGACTAGACATCTACCACTATCAGATTAGAGCCATAAAGGAGACAAGACATCTACCACCCCACTACCACTATCAGATTAGAGCCATAATTGAGACTAGACATCTACCACCCCACTACCACTATCAGATTAGAGCCATAAAGGAGACTAGACATCTACCACCCCACTACCACTATCAGATTAGAGCCATAAAGGAGACTAGACATCTACCACCCCACTACCACTATCAGATTAGAGCCATAAAGGAGACTAGACATCTACCACCCCACTACCACTATCAGATTAGAGCCATAATTGAGACTAGACATCTACCAACCACTACCACTATCAATAGAGCCATAATGGAGACTAGACATCTACCACCCCACTACCACTATCAGATTAGAGCCATAATGGAGACTAGACATCTACCACCCCACTACCACTATCAGATTAGAGCCATAATGGAGAATAGACATCTACCACTATCAGATTAGAGCCATAAAGGAGACTAGACATCTACCACCCCACTATCAGATTAGAGCCATAATGGAGACTAGACATCTACCACCCCACTACCACTATCAGATTAGAGCCATAATGGAGAATAGACATCTACCACTATCAGATTAGAGCCATAAAGGAGACTAGACATCTACCAACCCACTATCAGATTAGAGCCATAATGGAGACTAGACATCTACCACCCCACTATCAGATTAGAGCCATAATGGAGACTAGACATCTACCACTATCAGATTAGAGCCATAATGGAGACTAGACATCTACCACCCCACTACCACTATCAGATTAGAGCCATAATGGAGACTAGACATCTACCACCCCACTACCACTATCAGATTAGAGCCATAAAGGAGACTAGACATCTACCACCCCACTACCACTATCAGATTAGAGCCATAATGAGACTAGACATCTACCACCCCACTACCACTATCAGATTAGAGCCATAATTGAGACTAGACATCTACCACCCCACTACCACTATCAGATTAGAGCCATAATGGAGACCAGACCACTACCACTATCAGATTAGAGCCATAATGGAGACTAGACATCTACCACCCCACTATCACATTAGAGCCATAAAGGAGACAAGACATCTACCACCCCACTACCACTATCAGATTAGAGCCATAATTGAGACATCTACCACCCCACTACCACTATCAGATTAGAGCCATAAAGGAGACTAGACATCTACCACCCCTATACCACTATCAGATTAGAGCCATAATGGAGACTAGACATCTACCACCCCCACTACCACTATCAGATTAGAGCCATAAAGGAGACTAGACATCTACCACCCCACTACCACTATCAGATTAGAGCCATAATTGAGACTAGACATCTACCACCCCACTACCACTATCAGATTAGAGCCATAAAGGAGACTAGACATCTACCACCCCACTACCACTATCAGATTAGAGCCATAATTGAGACTAGACATCTACCACCCCACTACCACTATCAGATTAGAGCCATAAAGGAGACTAGACATCTACCACCCCACTACCACTATCAGATTAGAGCCATAATGGAGACTAGACATACCACCCCACTACCACTATCAGATTAGAGCCATAATGGAGACTAGACATCTACCACTATCAGATTAGAGCCATAAAGGAGACTAGACATCTACCAACCCACTATCAGATTAGAGCCATAATGGAGACTAGACATCTACCACCCCACTACCACTATCAGATTAGAGCCATAATGGAGACTAGACATCTACCACTACCAGATTAGAGCCATAAAGGAGACTAGACATCTACCAACCCACTATCAGATTAGAGCCATAATGGAGACTAGACATCTACCCCCCACTATCAGATTAGAGCCATAATGAAGACTAGACATCTACCACTATCAGATTAGAGCCATAAAGGAGACTAGACATCTACCACCCCACTACCACTATCAGATTAGAGCCATAAGGAGACTAGACATCTACCACCCCACTACCACTATCAGATTAGAGCCAAAAGGAGACTAGACATCTACCACCCCACTACCACTATCAGATTAGAGCCATAATTGAGACTAGACATCACCACCCCACTACCACTATCAGATTAGAGCCATAATGGAGACTAGACATCTACCACTACCAATTAGAGCCATAATGGAGACTAGACATCTACCACCCCACTATCACATTAGAGCCATAAAGGAGACTAGACATCTACCAACCCACTACCACTATCAGATTAGAGCCATAATTGAGACTAGACATCTACCACCCCACTACCACTATCAGATTAGAGCCATAATGGAGACTAGACATACCACTATCAATTAGAGCCATAATGGAGACTAGACATCTACCACCCACTACCACTATCAGATTAGAGCCATAAAGGAGACTAGACATCTACCACCCCACTACCACTATCAGATTAGAGCCATAATTGAGACTAGACATCTACCACCCCACTACCACTATCAGATTAGAGCCATAATTGAGACTAGACATCTACCACCCCACTACCACTATCAGATTAGAGCCATAATGGAGACTAGACATCTACCACTATCAGATTAGAGCCATAATGGAGACTAGACATCTACCACCCCACTACCACTATCAGATTAGAGCCATAAATCAACTCAGACTATTCATATAGCCCTTCTACATCAGCTGAGATCTCAACAGTGCTGTACAGAAACCCAGCCTACCACCCCAAAACTAGCACCAATCAGACAACTAGCACATTAGAGCCATAAAGGAGACTAGACATCTACCACCCCACTACCACTATCAGATTAGAGCCATAATGAGACTAGACATCTACCACCCCACTACCACTATCAGATTAGAGCCATAATTGAGACTAGACATCTACCACCCCACTACCACTATCAGATTAGAGCCATAATGGAGACCTAGACATCTACCACTATCAGATTAGAGCCATAATGGAGAATAGACATCTACCACCCCACTATCAGATTAGAGCCATAAAGGAGACTAGACATCTACCAACCCACTATCAGATTAGAGCCATAATGGAGACTAGACATCTACCACCCCACTACCACTATCAGATTAGAGCCATAATGGAGAATAGACATCTACCACTACCAGATTAGAGCCATAAAGGAGACTAGACATCTACCAACCCACTATCAGATTAGAGCCATAATGGAGAATAGACATCTACCACCCCACTATCAGATTAGAGCCATAATGAAGACTAGACATCTACCACTATCAGATTAGAGCCATAATTGAGACTAGACATCCACCACCCCACTACCACTATCAGATTAGAGCCATAATGGAGACCAGACATCTACCACTATCAAATTAGAGCCATAATGGAGACTAGACATCTACCACCCCACTATCAGATTAGAGCCATAAAGGAGACAAGACATCCACCACCCCACTACCACTATCAGATTAGAGCCATAATGGAGACTAGACATCTACCACTATCAGATTAGAGCCATAATGGAGACTAGACATCTACCACCCCACTACCACTATCACATTAGAGCCATAAAGGAGACAAGACATCTACCACCCCACTACCACTATCAGATTAGAGCCATAATTGAGACTAGACATCTACCACCCCACTACCACTATCAGATTAGAGCCATAATTGAGACTAGACATCCACCACCCCACTACCACTATCAGATTAGAGCCATAATGGAGACTAGACATCTACCACTATCAGATTAGAGCCATAATGGAGACTAGACATCTACCACCCCACTACCACTATCAGATTAGAGCCATAAAGGAGACTAGACATCTACCAACCACTACCACTATCAATATAGCCATAATGGAGACTAGACATCTACCACCCCACTACCACTATCAGATTAGAGCCATTATGGAGATAGACATCTACCACCCCACTACCACTATCAGATTAGAGCCATAATGGAGAATAGACATCTACCACTACCAGATTAGAGCCATAAAGGAGACTAGACATCTACCAACCCACTATCAGATTAGAGCCATAATGGAGACTAGACATCTACCACCCCACTACCACTATCAGATTAGAGCCATAATGGAGAATAGACATCTACCACTACCAGATTAGAGCCATAAAGGAGACTAGACATCCACCAACCACTATCAGATTAGAGCCATAATGGAGAATAGACATCTACCACCCCACTATCAGATTAGAGCCATAATGAAGACTAGACATCTACCACTATCAGATTAGAGCCATAATTGAGACTAGACATCTACCACCCCACTACCACTATCAGATTAGAGCCATAATGGAGACTAGACATCTACCACCCCACTACCACTATCAGATTAGAGCCATAAAGGAGACTAGACATCTACCACCCCACTACCACTATCAGATTAGAGCCATAATTGAGACTAGACATCTACCACCCCACTACCACTATCAGATTAGAGCCATAAAGGAGACTAGACATCTACCACCCCACTACCACTATCAGATTAGAGCCATAATTGAGACTAGACATCTACCACCCCACTACCACTATCAGATTAGAGCCATAATGGAGACAGACATCTACCACTATCAAATTAGAGCCATAATGGAGACTAGACATCTACCACCCCACTATCAGATTAGAGCCATAAAGGAGACTAGACATCTACCACCCACTACCACTATCAGATTAGAGCCATAATTGAGACATCTACCACCCCACTACCACTATCAGATTAGAGCCATAAGGAGAGACTAGACATCTACCACCCTCTACCACTATCAGATTAGAGCCATAATGGAGACTAGACATCTACCACCCCACTACCACTATCAGATTAGAGCCATAAAGGAGACTAGACATCTACCACCCCACTACCACTATCAGATTAGAGCCATAATTGAGACTAGACATCTACCACCCCACTACCACTATCAGATTAGAGCCATAAAGGAGACTAGACATCTACCACCCCACTACCACTATCAGATTAGAGCCATAATTGAGACTAGACATCTACCACCCCACTACCACTATCAGATTAGAGCCATAAAGGAGACTAGACATCTACCACCCCACTACCACTATCAGATTAGAGCCATAATTGAGACTAGACATCTACCACCCACTACCACTATCAGATTAGAGCCATAATGGAGACCAGACATCTACCACTATCAATTAGAGCCATAATGGAGACTAGACATCTACCACCCCACTATCAGATTAGAGCCATAAAGGAGACTAGACATCTACCACCCCACTACCACTATCAGATTAGAGCCATAATTGAGACTAGACATCTACCACCCCACTACCACTATCAGATTAGAGCCATAATGGAGACTAGACATCTACCACTATCAATTAGAGCCATAATGGAGACTAGACATCTACCACCCCACTACCACTATCAGATTAGAGCCATAAAGGAGACAAGACATCTACCACCCCACTACCACTATCAGATTAGAGCCATAATTGAGACTAGACATCTACCACCCCACTACCACTATCAGATTAGAGCCATAATGAGACTAGACATCTACCACCCCACTACCACTATCAGATTAGAGCCATAATGGAGACTAGACATCTACCACTATCAGATTAGAGCCATAATGGAGACTAGACATCTACCACCCCACTACCACTATCAGATTAGAGCCATAAAGGAGACTAGACATCTACCACCCCACTACCACTATCAGATAGAGCCATAATGGAGACTAGACATCTACCACCCCACTACCACTATCAGATTAGAGCCATAATTGAGACTAGACATCCACCACCCCACTACCACTATCAGATTAGAGCCATAATGGAGAATAGACATCTACCACTACCAGATTAGAGCCATAAAGGAGACTAGACATCTACCAACCCACTATCAGATTAGAGCCATAATGGAGAATAGACATCTACCACCCCACTACCACTATCAGATTAGAGCCATAATGGAGAATAGACATCTACCACTACCAGATTAGAGCCATAAAGGAGACTAGACATCTACCAACCCACTATCAGATTAGAGCCATAATGGAGAATAGACATCTACCACCCCACTATCAGATTAGAGCCATAATGAAGACTATACATCTACCACTATCAGATTAGAGCCATAAAGGAGACTAGACATCTACCACCCCACTACCACTATCAGATTAGAGCCATAATGGAGACTAGACATCTACCACCCCACTACCACTATCAGATTAGAGCCATAAAGGAGACTAGACATCTACCACCCCACTACCACTATCAGATTAGAGCCATAATTGAGACTAGACATCTACCACCCCACTACCACTATCAGATTAGAGCCATAATGGAGACTAGACATCTACCACTATCAGATTAGAGCCATAATGGAGACTAGACATCTACCACCCCACTATCAAATTAGAGCCATAAAGGAGACTAGACATCTACCACCCCACTACCACTATCAGATTAGAGCCATAATGGAGACCAGACATCTACCACTATCAGATTAGAGCCATAATGGAGACTAGACATCTACCACCCACTATCAGATTAGAGCCATAAAGGAGACTAGACATCTACCACCCCACTACCACTATCAGATTAGAGCCATAATTGAGACATCTACCACCCCACTACCACTATCAGATTAGAGCCATAAAGGAGACTAGACATCTACCACCCCACTACCACTATCAGATTAGAGCCATAATGGAGACTAGACATCTACCACCCCACTACCACTATCAGATTAGAGCCATAAAGGAGACTAGACATCTACCACCCCACTACCACTATCAGATTAGAGCCATAATTGAGACATCTACCACCCCACTACCACTATCAGATTAGAGCCATAAAGGAGACTAGACATCTACCACCCCACTACCACTATCAGATTAGAGCCATAATGGAGACTAGACATCTACCACCCCACTACCACTATCAGATTAGAGCCATAAAGGAGACTAGACATCTACCACCCCACTACCACTATCAGATTAGAGCCATAATTGAGACTAGACATCTACCACCCCACTACCACTATCAGATTAGAGCCATAAAGGAGACTAGACATCTACCACCCCACTACCACTATCAGATTAGAGCCATAATGGAGACTAGACATCTACCACCCCACTACCACTATCAGATTAGAGCCATAAAGGAGACTAGACATCTACCACCCCACTACCACTATCAGATTAGAGCCATAATGAGACTAGACATCTACCACCCCACTACCACTATCAGATTAGAGCCATAAAGGAGACTAGACATCTACCACCCCACTACCACTATCAGATTAGAGCCATAATGAGACTAGACATCTACCACCCCACTACCACTATCAGATTAGAGCCATAATGGAGACTAGACATCTACCACTATCAGATTAGAGCCATAATGGAGACTAGACATCTACCACCCCACTATCAAATTAGAGCCAAAAAGGAGACTAGACATCCACCACCCCACTACCACTATCAGATTAGAGCCATAATGGAGACCAGACATATACCACTATCAAATTAGAGCCATAATGGAGACTAGACATCTACCACCCCACTATCACATTAGAGCCATAAAGGAGACTAGACATCTACCACCCCACTACCACTATCAGATTTGAGCCATAATTGAGACATCTACCACCCCACTACCACTATCAGATTAGAGCCATAAAGGAGACTAGACATCTACCACCCCTCTACCACTATCAGATTAGAGCCATAATGGAGACTAGACATCTACCACCCCACTACCACTATCACATTAGAGCCATAAAGGAGACAAGACATCTACCACCCCACTACCACTATCAGATTAGAGCCATAATTGAGACATCTACCACCCCACTACCACTATCAGATTAGAGCCATAAAGGAGACTAGACATCTACCACCCCACTACCACTATCAGATTAGAGCCATAATGGAGACTAGACATCTACCACCCCACTACCACTATCAGATTAGAGCCATAAAGGAGACTAGACATCTACCACCCCACTACCACTATCAGATTAGAGCCATAATGGAGACTAGACATCTACCACCCCACTACCACTATCAGATTAGAGCCATAATGGAGACTAGACATCTACCACCCCACTACCACTATCAGATTAGAGCCATAATGGAGACTAGACATCTACCACCCCACTACCACTATCAGATTAGAGCCATAAAGGAGACTAGACATCTACCACCCCACTACCACTATCAGATTAGAGCCATAATGAGACTAGACATCTACCACCCCACTACCACTATCAGATTAGAGCCATAAAGGAGACTAGACATCTACCACCCCACTACCACTATCAGATTAGAGCCATAATGAGACTAGACATCTACCACCCCACTACCACTATCAGATTAGAGCCATAATGGAGACTAGACATCTACCACCCACTATCAGATTAGAGCCATAAAGGAGACTAGACATCTACCACCCCACTACCACTATCAGATTAGAGCCATAATGAGACATCTACCACCCCACTACCACTATCAGATTAGAGCCATAAAGGAGACTAGACATCTACCACCCCACTACCACTATCAGATTAGAGCCATAATGGAGACTAGACATCTACCACCCCACTACCACTATCAGATTAGAGCCATAAAGGAGACTAGACATCTACCACCCCACTACCACTATCAGATTAGAGCCATAATGAGACTAGACATCTACCACCCACTACCACTATCAGATTAGAGCCATAAAGGAGACTAGACATCTACCACCCCACTACCACTATCAGATTAGAGCCATAATGGAGACTAGACATCTACCACTATCAGATTAGAGCCATAAAGGAGACAAGACATCTACCACCCCACTACCACTATCAGATTAGAGCCATAATGGAGACTAGACATCTACCACCCCACTACCACTATCAGATTAGAGCCATAATGGAGACTAGACATCTACCACCCCACTACCACTATCAGATTAGAGCCATAAAGGAGACTAGACATCTACCACCCCACTACCACTATCAGATTAGAGCCATAATGGAGACTAGACATCTACCACCCCACTACCACTATCAGATTAGAGCCATAATGGAGAATAGACATCTACCACTACCAGATTAGAGCCATAAAGGAGACTAGACATCTACCACTATCAAATTAGAGCCATAATGGAGACTAGACATCTACCACCCCACTACCACTATCAGATTAGAGCCATAAAGGAGACTAGACATCTACCACCCCACTACCACTATCAGATTAGAGCCATAATTGAGACTAGACATCTACCACCCCACTACCACTATCAGATTAGAGCCATAAAGGAGACTAGACATCTACCACCCCACTACCACTATCAGATTAGAGCCATAATTGAGACTAGACATCTACCACCCCACTACCACTATCAGATTAGAGCCATAATTGAGACTAGACATCTACCACCCCACTACCACTATCAGATTAGAGCCATAATGGAGACTAGACATCTACCACCCCACTACCACTATCAGATTAGAGCCATAATGAGACTAGACATCTACCACCCCACTACCACTATCAGATTAGAGCCATAAAGGAGACTAGACATCTACCACCCCACTACCACTATCAGATTAGAGCCATAATGGAGACTAGACATCTACCACCCCACTACCACTATCAGATTAGAGCCATAATGGAGACTAGACATCTACCACCCCACTACCACTATCAGATTAGAGCCATAAAGGAGACTAGACATCTACCACCCCACTACCACTATCAGATTAGAGCCATAATTGAGACTAGACATCTACCACCCCACTACCACTATCAGATTAGAGCCATAAAGGAGACTAGACATCTACCACCCCATATCAGATTAGAGCCATAAAGGAGACTAGACATCTACCACCCCACTACCACTATCAGATTAGAGCCATAATGGAGACTAGACATCTACCACCCCACTACCACTATCAGATTAGAGCCATAAAGGAGACTAGACATCTACCACCCCACTACCACTATCAGATTAGAGCCATAATTGAGACTAGACATCTACCACCCCACTACCACTATCAGATTAGAGCCATAAAGGAGACTAGACATCTACCAACCCACTACCACTATCAGATAGAGCCATAATGGAGACTAGACATCTACCACCCCACTACCACTATCAGATTAGAGCCATAATGGAGACTAGACATCTACCACCCCACTACCACTATCAGATTAGAGCCATAATGGAGAATAGACATCTACCACTACCAGATTAGAGCCATAAAGGAGACTAGACATCTACCAACCCACTACCACTATCAGATTAGAGCCATAATGGAGAATAGACATCTACCACTACCAGATTAGAGCCATAAAGGAGACTAGACATCTACCAACCCACTATCAGATTAGAGCCATAATGGAGAATAGACATCTACCACTACCAGATTAGAGCCATAAAGGAGACTAGACATCTACCAACCCACTATCAGATTAGAGCCATAATGGAGACTAGACATCTACCACCCCACTATCAGATTAGAGCCATAATGAGACTAGACATCTACCACTATCAGATTAGAGCCATAAAGGAGACTAGACATCTACCACCCCACTACCACTATCAGATTAGAGCCATAATGGAGACTAGACATCTACCACCCCACTACCACTATCAGATTAGAGCCATAAAGGAGACTAGACATCTACCACCCCACTACCACTATCAGATTAGAGCCATAATTGAGACTAGACATATACCACCCCACTACCACTATCAGATTAGAGCCATAATGGAGACCAGACATCTACCACTATCAAATTAGAGCCATAATGGAGACTAGACATCTACCACCCCACTATCACATTAGAGCCAAAAAGGAGACTAGACATCCACCACCCCACTACCACTATCAGATTAGAGCCATAATTGAGACATCTACCACCCCACTACCACTATTAGATTTGAGCCATAAAGGAGACTAGACATCTACCACCCCTCTACCACTATCAGATTAGAGCCATAATGGAGACTAGACATCTACCACCCCACTACCACTATCAGATTAGAGCCATAATTGAGACTAGACATCTACCACCCCACTACCACTATCAGATTAGAGCCATAATGGAGACTAGACATCTACCACCCCACTACCACTATCAGATTAGAGCCATAAAGGAGACTAGACATCTACCACTATCAAATTAGAGCCATAATGGAGACTAGACATCTACCACCCCACTATCACATTAGAGCCATAAAGGAGACAAGACATCTACCACCCCACTACCACTATCAGATTAGAGCCATAATTGAGACATCTACCACCCCACTACCACTATCAGATTAGAGCCATAAAGGAGACTAGACATCTACCACCCCACTACCACTATCAGATTAGAGCCATAAAGGAGACTAGACATCTACCACCCCACTACCACTATCAGATTAGAGCCATAATTGAGACTAGACATCCACCACCCCACTACCACTATCAGATTAGAGCCATAATGGAGACTAGACATCTACCACTATCAATTAGAGCCATAATGGAGACTAGACATCTACCACCCCACTATCACATTAGAGCCATAAAGGAGACAAGACATCTACCACCCCACTACCACTATCAGATTAGAGCCATAATTGAGACATCTACCACCCCACTACCACTATCAGATTAGAGCCATAATGGAGACTAGACATCTACCACTATCAGATTAGAGCCATAATGGAGACTAGACATCTACCACCCCACTATCAGATTAGAGCCATAAAGGAGACTAGACATCTACCACCCCACTACCACTATCAGATTAGAGCCATAATTGAGACATCTACCACCCCACTACCACTATCAGATTAGAGCCATAATGGAGACTAGACATCTACCACCCCACTACCACTATCAGATTAGAGCCATAATGGAGACTAGACATCTACCACCCCACTACCACTATCAGATTAGAGCCATAAAGGAGACTAGACATCTACCACCCCACTACCACTATCAGATTAGAGCCATAATGGAGACTAGACATCTACCACCCCACTACCACTATCAGATTAGAGCCATAATGGAGACTAGACATCTACCACTATCAGATTAGAGCCATAAAGGAGAATAGACATCTACCACTATCAAATTAGAGCCATAATGGAGACTAGACATCTACCACCCCACTACCACTATCAGATTAGAGCCATAAAGGAGACTAGACATCTACCACCCCACTACCACTATCAGATTAGAGCCATAATTGAGACTAGACATCTACCACCCCACTACCACTATCAGATTAGAGCCATAAAGGAGACTAGACATCTACCACCCCACTACCACTATCAGATTAGAGCCATAATTGAGACTAGACATCTACCACCCCACTACCACTATCAGATTAGAGCCATAATTGAGACTAGACATCTACCACCCCACTACCACTATCAGATTAGAGCCATAATGGAGACTAGACATCTACCACCCCACTACCACTATCAGATTAGAGCCATAATTGAGACTAGACATCTACCACCCCACTACCACTATCAGATTAGAGCCATAAAGGAGACTAGACATCTACCACCCCACTACCACTATCAGATTAGAGCCATAATGGAGACTAGACATCTACCACCCCACTACCACTATCAGATTAGAGCCATAATGAGACTAGACATCTACCACCCCACTACCACTATCAGATTAGAGCCATAAAGGAGACTAGACATCTACCACCCCACTACCACTATCAGATTAGAGCCATAATTGAGACTAGACATCTACCACCCCACTACCACTATCAGATTAGAGCCATAAAGGAGACTAGACATCTACCACCCCACTATCAGATTAGAGCCATAAAGGAGACTAGACATCTACCACCCCACTACCACTATCAGATTAGAGCCATAATGGAGACTAGACATCTACCACCCCACTACCACTATCAGATTAGAGCCATAAAGGAGACTAGACATCTACCACCCCACTACCACTATCAGATTAGAGCCATAATTGAGACTAGACATCTACCACCCCACTACCACTATCAGATTAGAGCCATAAAGGAGACTAGACATCTACCAACCCACTACCACTATCAATAGAGCCATAATGGAGACTAGACATCTACCACCCCACTACCACTATCAGATTAGAGCCATAATGGAGACTAGACATCTACCACCCCACTACCACTATCAGATTAGAGCCATAATGGAGACTAGACATCTACCACTACCAGATTAGAGCCATAAAGGAGACTAGACATCTACCAACCCACTACCACTATCAGATTAGAGCTATAATGGAGAATATACATCTACCACTACCAGATTAGAGCCATAAAGCAGGCTAGACATCTACCAACCCACTATCAGATTAGAGCCATAATGGAGAATAGACATCTACCACTACCAGATTAGAGCCATAAAGGAGACTAGACATCTACCAACCCACTATCAGATTAGAGCCATAATGGAGACTAGACATCTACCACCCCACTATCAGATTAGAGCCATAATGGAAGACTAGACATCTACCACTATCAGATTAGAGCCATAAAGGAGACTAGACATCTACCACCCCACTACCACTATCAGATTAGAGCCATAATGGAGACTAGACATCTACCACCCCACTACCACTATCAGATTAGAGCCATAAAGGAGACTAGACATCTACCACCCCACTACCACTATCAGATTAGAGCCATAATTGAGACTAGACATCTACCACCCCACTACCACTATCAGATTAGAGCCATAATGGAGACTAGACATCTACCACTATCAAATTAGAGCCATAATGGAGACTAGACATCTACCACCCCACTATCACATTAGAGCCATAAAGGAGACAAGACATCTACCACCCCACTACCACTATCAGATTAGAGCCATAATTGAGACATCTACCACCCCACTACCACTATCAGATTAGAGCCATAAAGGAGACTAGACATCTACCACCCCACTACCACTATCAGATTAGAGCCATAATGGAGACTAGACATCTACCACCCCACTACCACTATCAGATTAGAGCCATAATGGAGACTAGACATCTACCACCCCACTACCACTATCAGATTAGAGCCATAATGGAGACTAGACATCTACCACCCCACTACCACTATCAGATTAGAGCCATAAAGGAGACCAGACATCTACCACTATCAGATTAGAGCCATAATGGAGACTAGACATCTACCACCCCACTATCACATTAGAGCCATAAAGGAGACTAGACATCTACCACCCCACTACCACTATCAGATTAGAGCCATAATTGAGACATCTACCACCCCACTACCACTATCAGATTAGAGCCATAAAGGAGACTAGACATCTACCACCCCACTACCACTATCAGATTAGAGCCATAAAGGAGACTAGACATCTACCACCCCACTACCACTATCAGATTAGAGCCATAATTGAGACTAGACATCCACCACCCCACTACCACTATCAGATTAGAGCCATAATGGAGACCAGACATCTACCACTATCAAATTAGAGCCATAATGGAGACTAGACATCTACCACCCCACTATCACATTAGAGCCATAAAGGAGACAAGACATCTACCACCCCACTACCACTATCAGATTAGAGCCATAATTGAGACATCTACCACCCCACTACCACTATCAGATTAGAGCCATAATGGAGACCAGACATCTACCACTATCAAATTAGAGCCATAATGGAGACTAGACATCTACCACCCCACTATCACATTAGAGCCATAAAGGAGACAAGACATCTACCACCCCACTACCACTATCAGATTAGAGCCATAATTGAGACATCTACCACCCCACTACCACTATCAGATTAGAGCCATAATGGAGACTAGACATCTACCACCCCACTACCACTATCACATTAGAGCCATAAAGGAGACTAGACATCTACCACCCCACTACCACTATCAGATTAGAGCCATAATTGAGACTAGACATCTACCACCCCACTACCACTATCAGATTAGAGCCATAATTGAGACTAGACATCTACCACCCCGCTACCACTATCAGATTAGAGCCATAAAGGAGACTAGACATCTAGCACCCCACTACCACTATCACATTAGAGCCCTAAAGGAGACTAGACATCTACCACCCCACTACCACTATCAGATTAGAGCCATAATGAGACTAGACATCTACCACCCCACTACCACTATCAGATTAGAGCCATAAAGGAGACTAGACATCTACCACCCCACTACCACTATCAGATTAGAGCCATAATTGAGACTAGACATCTACCACCCCACTACCACTATCAGATTAGAGCCATAAAGGAGACTAGACATCTACCACCCACATATCAGATTAGAGCCATAAAGGAGACTAGACATCTACCACCCCACTACCACTATCAGATTAGAGCCATAATGGAGACTAGACATCTACCACCCCACTACCACTATCAGATTAGAGCCATAAAGGAGACTAGACATCAACCACCCCACTACCACTATCAGATTAGAGCCATAATTGAGACTAGACATCTACCACCCCACTACCACTATCAGATTAGAGCCATAAAGGAGACTAGACATCTACCACCCCACTACCACTATCAGATTAGAGCCATAATTGAGACTAGACATCCACCACCCCACTACCACTATCAGATTAGAGCCATAATGGAGACTAGACATCTACCACTATCAGATTAGAGCCATAATGGAGACTAGACATCTACCACCCCACTACCACTATCAGATTAGAGCCATAAAGGAGACTAGACATCTACCACCCCACTACCACTATCAGATTAGAGCCATAATGGAGACTAGACATCTACCACCCCACTACCACTATCAGATTAGAGCCATAATGGAGAATAGACATCTACCACCCCACTACCACTATCAGATTAGAGCCATAATGGAGACAGACATCTACCACTATCAGATTAGAGCCATAATGGAGACTAGACATCTACCACCCCACTATCAGATTAGAGCCATAAAGGAGACTAGACATCTACCACCCCACTACCACTATCAGATTAGAGCCATAATGGAGACTAGACATCTACCACCCCACTACCACTATCAGATTAGAGCCATAATGGAGACTAGACATCTACCACCCCACTACCACTATCAGATTAGAGCCATAATGGAGACTAGACATCTACCACCCCACTACCACTATCAGATTAGAGCCATAATTGAGACTAGACATCTACCACCCCACTACCACTATCAGATTAGAGCCATAAAGGAGACCAGACATCTACCACTATCAGATTAGAGCCATAATGGAGACTAGACATCTACCACCCCCACTATCAGATTAGAGCCATAAAGGAGACTAGACATCTACCACCCCACTACCACTATCAGATTAGAGCCATAATTGAGACATCTACCACCCCACTACCACTATCAGATTAGAGCCATAAAGGAGACTAGACATCTACCACCCCACTACCACTATCAGATTAGAGCCATAATGGAGACTAGACATCTACCACCCCACTACCACTATCAGATTAGAGCCATAAAGGAGACTAGACATCTACCACCCCACTACCACTATCAGATTAGAGCCATAATGGAGACTAGACATCTACCACCCCACTACCACTATCAGATTAGAGCCATAATTGAGACTAGACATCTACCACCCCACTACCACTATCAGATTAGAGCCATAAAGGAGACTAGACATCTACCACCCCACTACCACTATCAGATTAGAGCCATAATGAGACTAGACATCTACCACCCCACTACCACTATCAGATTAGAGCCATAAAGGAGACTAGACATCTACCACCCCACTACCACTATCAGATTAGAGCCATAATGGAGACTAGACATCTACCACCCCACTACCACTATCAGATTAGAGCCATAAAGGAGACTAGACATCTACCACCCCACTACCACTATCAATAGAGCCATAATGGAGACTAGACATCTACCACCCCACTACCACTATCAGAGTAGAGCCATAATTGAGACTAGACATCTACCACCCCACTACCACTATCAGATTAGAGCCATAAAGGAGACTAGACATCTACCAACCCACTACCACTATCAGATTAGAGCCATAAAGGAGACTAGACATCTACCAACCCACTATCAGATTAGAGCCATAATGGAGAATAGACATCTACCACTACCAGATTAGAGCCATAAAGGAGACTAGACATCTACCAACCCACTATCAGATTAGAGCCATAATGGAGAATAGACATCTACCACCCCACTATCAGATTAGAGCCATAATGAAGACTAGACATCTACCACTATCAGATTAGAGCCATAAAGGAGACTAGACATCTACCACCCCACTACCACTATCAGATTAGAGCCATAATGGAGACTAGACATCTACCACCCCACTACCACTATCAGATTAGAGCCATAAAGGAGACTAGACATCTACCACCCCACTACCACTATCAGATTAGAGCCATAATTGAGACTAGACATCTACCACCCCACTACCACTATCAGATTAGAGCCATAATGGAGACCAGACATCTACCACTATCAAATTAGAGCCATAATGGAGACTAGACATCTACCACCCCACTATCACATTAGAGCCATAAAGGAGACAAGACATCTACCACCCCACTACCACTATCAGATTAGAGCCATAATTGAGACATCTACCACCCCACTACCACTATCAGATTAGAGCCATAAAGGAGACTAGACATCTACCACCCCACTACCACTATCAGATTAGAGCCATAATGGAGACTAGACATCTACCACCCCACTACCACTATCAGATTAGAGCCATAATTGAGACTAGACATCTACCACCCCACTACCACTATCAGATTAGAGCCATAATGGAGACTAGACATCTACCACCCCACTACCACTATCAGATTAGAGCCATAATGGAGACTAGACATCTACCACCCCACTACCACTATCAGATTAGAGCCATAAAGGAGACTAGACATCTACCACTATCAGATTAGAGCCATAATGGAGACTAGACATCTACCACCCCACTATCACATTAGAGCCATAAAGGAGACTAGACATCTACCACCCCACTACCACTATCAGATTAGAGCCATAATTGAGACATCTACCACCCCACTACCACTATCAGATTAGAGCCATAAAGGAGACTAGACATCTACCACCCCACTACCACTATCAGATTAGAGCCATAATTGAGACTAGACATCTACCACCCCACTACCACTATCAGATTAGAGCCATAAAGGAGACTAGACATCTACCACCCCACTACCACTATCAGATTAGAGCCATAATGGAGACTAGACATCTACCACCCCACTACCACTATCAGATTAGAGCCATAATGGAGACTAGACATCTACCACCCCACTACCACTATCAGATTAGAGCCATAAAGGAGACTAGACATCTACCACCCCACTACCACTATCAGATTAGAGCCATAATTGAGACTAGACATCTACCACCCCACTACCACTATCAGATTAGAGCCATAAGGAGACTAGACATCTACCACCCCACTATCAGATTAGAGCCATAAAGGAGACTAGACATCTACCACCCCACTACCACTATCAGATTAGAGCCATAATGGAGACTAGACATCTACCACCCCACTACCACTATCAGATTAGAGCCATAAAGGAGACTAGACATCTACCACCCCACTACCACTATCAGATTAGAGCCATAATTGAGACTAGACATCTACCACCCCACTACCACTATCAGATTAGAGCCATAAAGGAGACTAGACATCTACCAACCCACTACCACTATCAGATAGAGCCATAATGGAGACTAGACATCTACCACCCCACTACCACTATCAGATTAGAGCCATAATGGAGACTAGACATCTACCACCCCACTACCACTATCAGATTAGAGCCATAATGGAGACTAGACATCTACCACTACCAGATTAGAGCCATAAAGGAGACTAGACATCTACCAACCCACTACCACTATCAGATTAGAGCCATAATGGAGAATAGACATCTACCACTACCAGATTAGAGCCATAAAGGAGACTAGACATCTACCAACCCACTATCAGATTAGAGCCATAATGGAGAACTAGACATCTACCACTATCAGATTAGAGCCATAAAGGAGACTAGACATCTACCAACCCACTATCAGATTAGAGCCATAATGGAGACTAGACATCTACCACCCCACTATCAGATTAGAGCCATAATGAGACTAGACATCTACCACTATCAGATTAGAGCCATAAAGGAGACTAGACATCTACCACCCCACTACCACTATCAGATTAGAGCCATAATGGAGACTAGACATCTACCACCCCACTACCACTATCAGATTAGAGCCATAAAGGAGACTAGACATCTACCACCCCACTACCACTATCAGATTAGAGCCATAATTGAGACTAGACATCTACCACCCCACTACCACTATCAGATTAGAGCCATAATGGAGACCAGACATCTACCACTATCAAATTAGAGCCATAATGGAGACTAGACATCTACCACCCCACTATCACATTAGAGCCATAAAGGAGACTAGACATCTACCACCCCACTACCACTATCAGATTAGAGCCATAATTGAGACATCTACCACCCCACTACCACTATCAGATTAGAGCCATAAAGGAGACTAGACATCTACCACCCCACTACCACTATCAGATTAGAGCCATAATGGAGACTAGACATCTACCACCCCACTACCACTATCAGATTAGAGCCATAATTGAGACTAGACATCTACCACCCCACTACCACTATCAGATTAGAGCCATAATGGAGACTAGACATCTACCACTATCAAATTAGAGCCATAATGGAGACTAGACATCTACCACCCCACTATCACATTAGAGCCATAAAGGAGACAAGACATCTACCACCCCTCTACCACTATCAGATTAGAGCCATAATGGAGACTAGACATCTACCACCCCACTACCACTATCAGATTAGAGCCATAATTGAGACTAGACATCTACCACCCCACTACCACTATCAGATTAGAGCCATAATGGAGACTAGACATCTACCACCCCACTACCACTATCAGATTAGAGCCATAATTGAGACTAGACATCTACCACCCCACTACCACTATCAGATTAGAGCCATAAAGGAGACCAGACATCTACCACTATCAATTAGAGCCATAATGGAGACTAGACATCTACCACCCCACTATCACATTAGAGCCATAAAGGAGACAAGACATCTACCACCCCACTACCACTATCAGATTAGAGCCATAATTGAGACATCTACCACCCCACTACCACTATCAGATTAGAGCCATAAAGGAGACTAGACATCTACCACCCCACTACCACTATCAGATTAGAGCCATAATGGAGACTAGACATCTACCACCCCACTACCACATTAGAGCCATAATGAGACTAGACATCTACCACCCCACTACCACTATCAGATTAGAGCCATAATGGAGACCAGACATCTACCACTATCAAATTAGAGCCATAATGGAGACTAGACATCTACCACCCCACTATCACATTAGAGCCATAAAGGAGACAAGACATCTACCACCCCACTACCACTATCAGATTAGAGCCATAATTGAGACATCTACCACCCCACTACCACTATCAGATTAGAGCCATAATGGAGACTAGACATCTACCACTATCAAATTAGAGCCATAATGGAGACTAGACATCTACCACCCCACTATCACATTAGAGCCATAAAGGAGACAAGACATCTACCACCCCACTACCACTATCAGATTAGAGCCATAATTGAGACATCTACCACCCCACTACCACTATCAGATTAGAGCCATAATGGAGACTAGACATCTACCACCCCACTACCACTATCAGATTAGAGCCATAAAGGAGACTAGACATCTACCACCCCACTACCACTATCAGATTAGAGCCATAATGGAGACTAGACATCTACCACCCCACTACCACTATCAGATTAGAGCCATAATGGAGACTAGACATCTACCACCCCACTACCACTATCAGATTAGAGCCATAAAGGAGACTAGACATCTACCACCCCACTACCACTATCAGATTAGAGCCATAAAGGAGACTAGACATCTACCACCCCACTACCACTATCAGATTAGAGCCATAATTGAGACTAGACATCTACCACCCCACTACCACTATCAGATTAGAGCCATAAAGGAGACTAGACATCTACCACCCCACTACCACTATCAGATTAGAGCCATAATTGAGACTAGACATCTACCACCCCACTACCACTATCAGATTAGAGCCATAAAGGAGACTAGACATCTACCACCCCATATCAGATTAGAGCCATAAAGGAGACTAGACATCTACCACCCCACTACCACTATCAGATTAGAGCCATAATGGAGACTAGACATCTACCACCCCACTACCACTATCAGATTAGAGCCATAAAGGAGACTAGACATCTACCACCCCACTACCACTATCAGATTAGAGCCATAATGGAGACTAGACATCTACCACCCCACTACCACTATCAGATTAGAGCCATAAAGGAGACTAGACATCTACCACCCCACTACCACTATCAGATTAGAGCCATAATTGAGACTAGACATCTACCACCCCACTACCACTATCAGATTAGAGCCATAATGGAGACTAGACATCTACCACCCCACTACCACTATCAGATTAGAGCCATAAAGGAGACTAGACATCTACCAACCCACTACCACTATCAGATAGAGCCATAATGGAGACTAGACATCTACCACCCCACTACCACTATCAGATTAGAGCCATAATGGAGACTAGACATCTACCACCCCACTACCACTATCAGATTAGAGCCATAATGGAGAATAGACATCTACCACTACCAGATTAGAGCCATAAAGGAGAATAGACATCTACCAACCCACTACCACTATCAGATTAGAGCCATAATGGAGAATATACATCTACCACTACCAGATTAGAGCCATAAAGGAGACTAGACATCTACCACCCCACTATCAGATTAGAGCCATAATGGAGACTAGACATCTACCACTATCAGATTAGAGCCATAAAGGAGACTAGACATCTACCACCCCACTACCACTATCAGATTAGAGCCATAATGGAGACTAGACATCTACCACCCCACTACCACTATCAGATTAGAGCCATAAAGGAGACTAGACATCTACCACCCCACTACCACTATCAGATTAGAGCCATAATTGAGACTAGACATCTACCACCCCACTACCACTATCAGATTAGAGCCAAAAAGGAGACTAGACATCTACCACCCCACTACCACTATCAGATTAGAGCCATAATTGAGACTAGACATCTACCACCCCACTACCACTATCAGATTAGAGCCATAATGGAGACTAGACATCTACCACTATCAGATTAGAGCCATAATGGAGACTAGACATCTACCACCCCACTACCACTATCAGATTAGAGCCATAAAGGAGACTAGACATCTACCAACCCACTACCACTATCCAATATAGCCATAATGGAGACTAGACATCTACCACCCCACTACCACTATCAGATTAGAGCCATAAAGGAGACTAGACATCTACCACCCCACTACCACTATCAGATTAGAGCCATAATGGAGACTAGACATCTACCACCCCACTACCACTATCAGATTAGAGCCATAAAGGAGACTAGACATCTACCACCCCACTACCACTATCAGATTAGAGCCATAATTGAGACTAGACATATACCACCCCACTACCACTATCAGATTAGAGCCATAATGGAGACTAGACATCTACCACTATCAGATTAGAGCCATAATGGAGACTAGACATCTACCACCCCACTATCAGATTAGAGCCATAAAGGAGACTAGACATCTACCACCCCACTACCACTATCAGATTAGAGCCATAATTGAGACATCTACCACCCCACTACCACTATCAGATTAGAGCCATAAAGGAGACTAGACATCTACCACCCCACTACCACTATCAGATTAGAGCCATAATGGAGACTAGACATCTACCACCCCACTACCACTATCAGATTAGAGCCATAATTGAGACTAGACATCTACCACCCCACTACCACTATCAGATTAGAGCCATAATGGAGACCAGACATCTACCACTATCAAATTAGAGCCATAATGGAGACTAGACATCTACCACCCCACTATCACATTAGAGCCATAAAGGAGACAAGACATCTACCACCCCACTACCACTATCAGATTAGAGCCATAATGAGACATCTACCACCCCACTACCACTATCAGATTAGAGCCATAAAGGAGACTAGACATCTACCACCCCACTACCACTATCAGATTAGAGCCATAATGGAGACTAGACATCTACCACCCCACTACCACTATCAGATTAGAGCCATAATTGAGACTAGACATCCACCACCCCACTACCACTATCAGATTAGAGCCATAATGGAGACTAGACATCTACCACTATCAGATTAGAGCCATAATGGAGACTAGACATCTACCACCCCACTATCACATTAGAGCCATAAAGGAGACAAGACATCTACCACCCCACTACCACTATCAGATTAGAGCCATAATTGAGACATCTACCACCCCACTACCACTATCAGATTAGAGCCATAATGGAGACTAGACATCTACCACTATCAGATTAGAGCCATAATGGAGACTAGACATCTACCACCCCACTATCAGATTAGAGCCATAAAGGAGACTAGACATCTACCACCCCACTACCACTATCAGATTAGAGCCATAATTGAGACATCTACCACCCCACTACCACTATCAGATTAGAGCCATAATGGAGACTAGACATCTACCACCCCACTACCACTATCAGATTAGAGCCATAAAGGAGACTAGACATCTACCACCCCACTACCACTATCAGATTAGAGCCATAATGGAGACTAGACATCTACCACCCCACTACCACTATCAGATTAGAGCCATAATGAGACTAGACATCTACCACCCCACTACCACTATCAGATTAGAGCCATAAAGGAGACTAGACATCTACCACCCCACTACCACTATCAGATTAGAGCCATAAAGGAGACTAGACATCTACCACCCCACTACCACTATCAGATTAGAGCCATAATGGAGACTAGACATCTACCACCCCACTACCACTATCAGATTAGAGCCATAAAGGAGACTAGACATCTACCACCCCACTACCACTATCAGATTAGAGCCATAATTGAGACTAGACATCTACCACCCCACTACCACTATCAGATTAGAGCCATAAAGGAGACTAGACATCTACCACCCCACTATCAGATTAGAGCCATAAAGGAGACTAGACATCTACCACCCCACTACCACTATCAGATTAGAGCCATAATGGAGACTAGACATCTACCACTATCAATTAGAGCCATAATGGAGACTAGACATCTACCACCCCACTATCACATTAGAGCCATAAAGGAGACTAGACATCTACCACCCCACTACCACTATCAGATTAGAGCCATAATTGAGACATCTACCACCCCACTACCACTATCAGATTAGAGCCATAATGGAGACTAGACATCTACCACCCCACTACCACTATCAGATTAGAGCCATAAAGGAGACTAGACATCTACCACCCCACTACCACTATCAGATTAGAGCCATAATGAGACTAGACATCTACCACCCCACTACCACTATCAGATTAGAGCCATAATGGAGACTAGACATCTACCACCCCACTACCACTATCAGATTAGAGCCATAAAGGAGACTAGACATCTACCACCCCACTACCACTATCACATTAGAGCCATAAAGGAGACTAGACATCTACCACCCCACTACCACTATCAGATTAGAGCCATAATTGAGACTAGACATCTACCACCCCACTACCACTATCAGATTAGAGCCATAAAGGAGACTAGACATCTACCACCCCACTACCACTATCAGATTAGAGCCATAATTGAGACTAGACATCTACCACCCCACTACCACTATCAGATTAGAGCCATAAAGGAGACTAGACATCTACCACCCCATATCAGATTAGAGCCATAAAGGAGACTAGACATCTACCACCCCACTACCACTATCAGATTAGAGCCATAATGGAGACTAGACATAAACCACCCCACTACCACTATCAGATTAGAGCCATAAAGGAGACTAGACATCTACCACCCCACTACCACTATCAGATTAGAGCCATAATTGAGACTAGACATATACCACCCCACTACCACTATCAGATTAGAGCCATAAAGGAGACTAGACATCTACCACCCCACTACCACTATCAGATTAGAGCCATAATTGAGACTAGACATCCACCACCCCACTACCACTATCAGATTAGAGCCATAATGGAGACTAGACATCTACCACTATCAGATTAGAGCCATAATGGAGACTAGACATCTACCACCCCACTACCACTATCAGATTAGAGCCATAAAGGAGACTAGACATCTACCAACCCACTACCACTATCAATAGAGCCATAATGGAGACTAGACATCTACCACCCCACTACCACTATCAGATTAGAGCCATAATGGAGACTAGACATCTACCACCCCACTACCACTATCAGATTAGAGCCATAATGGAGAATAGACATCTACCACTACCAGATTAGAGCCATAAAGGAGAATAGACATCTACCAACCACTACCACTATCAGATTAGAGCCATAATGGAGAATATACATCTACCACTACCAGATTAGAGCCATAAAGGAGACTAGACATCTACCACCCCACTATCAGATTAGAGCCATAATGAAGACTAGACATCTACCACTATCAGATTAGAGCCATAAAGGAGACTAGACATCTACCACCCCACTACCACTATCAGATTAGAGCCATAATGGAGACTAGACATCTACCACCCCACTACCACTATCAGATTAGAGCCATAAAGGAGACTAGACATCTACCACCCCACTACCACTATCAGATTAGAGCCATAATTGAGACTAGACATCTACCACCCCACTACCACTATCAGATTAGAGCCAAAAGGAGACTAGACATCTACCACCCCACTACCACTATCAGATTAGAGCCATAATTGAGACTAGACATCACCACCCCACTACCACTATCAGATTAGAGCCATAATGGAGACTAGACATCTACCACTATCAGATTAGAGCCATAATGGAGACTAGACATCTACCACCCCACTACCACTATCAGATTAGAGCCATAAAGGAGACTAGACATCTACCACCCCACTACCACTATCAGATTAGAGCCATAATTGAGACTAGACATCTACCACCCCACTACCACTATCAGATTAGAGCCATAAGGAGACTAGACATCTACCACCCCACTATCAGATTAGAGCCATAAAGGAGACTAGACATCTACCACCCCACTACCACTATCAGATTAGAGCCATAATGGAGACTAGACATCTACCACCCCACTACCACTATCAGATTAGAGCCATAAAGGAGACTAGACATCTACCACCCCACTACCACTATCAGATTAGAGCCATAATTGAGACTAGACATCTACCACCCCACTACCACTATCAGATTAGAGCCATAAAGGAGACTAGACATCTACCACCCCACTACCACTATCAGATTAGAGCCATAATGAGACTAGACATCTACCACCCCACTACCACTATCAGATTAGAGCCATAATGGAGACTAGACATCTACCACTATCAGATTAGAGCCATAATGGAGACTAGACATCTACCACCCCACTACCACTATCAGATTAGAGCCATAAAGGAGACTAGACATCTACCACCCACTACCACTATCAGATAGAGCCATAAAGGAGACTAGACATCTACCACCCCACTACCACTATCAGATTAGAGCCATAATGGAGACTAGACATCTACCACCCCACTACCACTATCAGATTAGAGCCATAAAGGAGACTAGACATCTACCACCCCACTACCACTATCAGATTAGAGCCATAATTGAGACTAGACATCTACCACCCCACTACCACTATCAGATTAGAGCCATAAAGGAGACTAGACATCTACCACCCCACTACCACTATCAGATTAGAGCCATAATGAGACTAGACATCTACCACCCCACTACCACTATCAGATTAGAGCCATAAAGGAGACTAGACATCTACCACCCCACTATCAGATTAGAGCCATAAAGGAGACTAGACATCTACCACCCCACTACCACTATCAGATTAGAGCCATAATGGAGACTAGACATCTACCACCCCACTACCACTATCAGATTAGAGCCATAAAGGAGACTAGACATCTACCACCCCACTACCACTATCAGATTAGAGCCATAATTGAGACTAGACATCTACCACCCCACTACCACTATCAGATTAGAGCCATAAAGGAGACTAGACATCTACCACCCCACTACCACTATCAGATTAGAGCCATAATTGAGACTAGACATCTACCACCCCACTACCACTATCAGATTAGAGCCATAATGGAGACTAGACATCTACCACTATCAGATTAGAGCCATAATGGAGACTAGACATCTACCACCCCACTACCACTATCAGATTAGAGCCATAAAGGAGACTAGACATCTACCACCCACTACCACTATCAATATAGCCATAATGGAGACTAGACATCTACCACCCCACTACCACTATCAGATTAGAGCCATTATGGAGAATAGACATCTACCACCCCACTACCACTATCAGATTAGAGCCATAATGGAGAATAGACATCTACCACTACCAGATTAGAGCCATAAAGGAGACTAGACATCTACCAACCCACTACCACTATCAGATTAGAGCCATAATGGAGAATATACATCTACCACTACCAGATTAGAGCCATAAAGGAGACTAGACATCTACCACCCCACTATCAGATTAGAGCCATAATGGAGACTAGACATCTACCACTATCAGATTAGAGCCATAAAGGAGACTAGACATCTACCACCCCACTACCACTATCAGATTAGAGCCATAATGGAGACTAGACATCTACCACCCCACTACCACTATCAGATTAGAGCCATAAAGGAGACTAGACATCTACCACCCCACTACCACTATCAGATTAGAGCCATAATTGAGACTAGACATCTACCACCCCACTACCACTATCAGATTAGAGCCATAAAGGAGACTAGACATCTACCACCCCACTACCACTATCAGATTAGAGCCATAATGGAGACTAGACATCTACCACTATCAGATTAGAGCCATAATGGAGACTAGACATCTACCACCCCACTACCACTATCAGATTAGAGCCATAAAGGAGACTAGACATCTACCACCCCACTACCACTATCAGATTAGAGCCATAATGGAGACTAGACATCTACCACCCCACTACCACTATCAGATTAGAGCCATAAAGGAGACTAGACATCTACCACCCCACTACCACTATCAGATTAGAGCCATAATGGAGACTAGACATCTACCACCCCACTACCACTATCAGATTAGAGCCATAAAGGAGACTAGACATCTACCACCCCACTACCACTATCAGATTAGAGCCATAATTGAGACTAGACATCTACCACCCCACTACCACTATCAGATTAGAGCCATAATGGAGACCAGACATCTACCACTATCAGATTAGAGCCATAATGGAGACTAGACATCTACCACCCCACTATCAGATTAGAGCCATAAAGGAGACTAGACATCTACCACCCCACTACCACTATCAGATTAGAGCCATAATTGAGACATCTACCACCCCACTACCACTATCAGATTAGAGCCATAAAGGAGACTAGACATCTACCACCCCACTACCACTATCAGATTAGAGCCATAATGGAGACTAGACATCTACCACCCCACTACCACTATCAGATTAGAGCCATAATTGAGACTAGACATCTACCACCCCACTACCACTATCAGATTAGAGCCATAATGGAGACCAGACATCTACCACTATCAAATTAGAGCCATAATGGAGACTAGACATCTACCACCCCACTATCACATTAGAGCCATAAAGGAGACAAGACATCTACCACCCCACTACCACTATCAGATTAGAGCCATAATTGAGACATCTACCACCCCACTACCACTATCAGATTAGAGCCATAAAGGAGACTAGACATCTACCACCCCACTACCACTATCAGATTAGAGCCATAATGGAGACTAGACATCTACCACCCCACTACCACTATCAGATTAGAGCCATAATGAGACTAGACATCTACCACCCCACTACCACTATCAGATTAGAGCCATAATGGAGACCAGACATCTACCACTATCAGATTAGAGCCATAATGGAGACTAGACATCTACCACCCCACTATCACATTAGAGCCATAAAGGAGACTAGACATCTACCACCCCACTACCACTATCAGATTAGAGCCATAATTGAGACATCTACCACCCCACTACCACTATCAGATTAGAGCCATAATGGAGACTAGACATCTACCACTATCAGATTAGAGCCATAATGGAGACTAGACATCTACCACCCCACTATCAGATTAGAGCCATAAAGGAGACTAGACATCTACCACCCCACTACCACTATCAGATTAGAGCCATAATTGAGACATCTACCACCCCACTACCACTATCAGATTAGAGCCATAATGGAGACTAGACATCTACCACCCCACTACCACTATCACATTAGAGCCATAAAGGAGACTAGACATCTACCACCCCACTACCACTATCAGATTAGAGCCATAATTGAGACTAGACATATACCACCCCACTACCACTATCAGATTAGAGCCAAAAAGGAGACTAGACATCTACCACCCCACTACCACTATCAGATTAGAGCCATAATGAGACTAGACATCTACCACCCCACTACCACTATCAGATTAGAGCCATAAAGGAGACTAGACATCTACCACCCCACTATCAGATTAGAGCCATAAAGGAGACTAGACATCTACCACCCCACTACCACTATCAGATTAGAGCCATAATGGAGACTAGACATCTACCACCCCACTACCACTATCAGATTAGAGCCATAAAGGAGACTAGACATCTACCACCCCACTACCACTATCAGATTAGAGCCATAATGGAGACTAGACATCTACCACCCCACTACCACTATCAGATTAGAGCCATAAAGGAGACTAGACATCTACCACCCCACTACCACTATCAGATTAGAGCCATAATTGAGACTAGACATCCACCACCCCACTACCACTATCAGATTAGAGCCATAATGGAGACTAGACATCTACCACTATCAGATTAGAGCCATAATGGAGACTAGACATCTACCACCCCACTACCACTATCAGATTAGAGCCATAAAGGAGACTAGACATCTACCAACCCACTACCACTATCAATAGAGCCATAATGGAGACTAGACATCTACCACCCCACTACCACTATCAGATTAGAGCCATAATGGAGAATAGACATCTACCACCCCACTACCACTATCAGATTAGAGCCATAATGGAGAATAGACATCTACCACTACCAGATTAGAGCCATAAAGGAGACTAGACATCTACCAACCCACTACCACTATCAGATTAGAGCCATAATGGAGAATATACATCTACCACTATCAGATTAGAGCCATAAAGGAGACTAGACATCTACCACCCCACTATCAGATTAGAGCCATAATGAAGACTAGACATCTACCACTATCAGATTAGAGCCATAAAGGAGACTAGACATCTACCACCCCACTACCACTATCAGATTAGAGCCATAATGGAGACTAGACATCTACCACCCCACTACCACTATCAGATTAGAGCCATAAAGGAGACTAGACATCTACCACCCCACTACCACTATCAGATTAGAGCCATAATTGAGACTAGACATCTACCACCCCACTACCACTATCAGATTAGAGCCATAAAGGAGACTAGACATCTACCACCCCACTACCACTATCAGATTAGAGCCATAATGAGACTAGACATCACCACCCCACTACCACTATCAGATTAGAGCCATAATGGAGACTAGACATCTACCACTATCAGATTAGAGCCATAATGGAGACTAGACATCTACCACCCCACTACCACTATCAGATTAGAGCCATAAAGGAGACTAGACATCTACCACCCACTACCACTATCAGATTAGAGCCATAATGGAGACTAGACATCTACCACCCCACTACCACTATCAGATTAGAGCCATAAAGGAGACTAGACATCTACCACCCCACTACCACTATCAGATTAGAGCCATAATGGAGACTAGACATCTACCACCCCACTACCACTATCAGATTAGAGCCATAAAGGAGACTAGACATCTACCACCCCACTACCACTATCAGATTAGAGCCATAATGAGACTAGACATCTACCACCCCACTACCACTATCAGATTAGAGCCATAATGGAGACTAGACATCTACCACTATCAGATTAGAGCCATAATGGAGACTAGACATCTACCCCCACTATCACATTAGAGCCATAAAGGAGACTAGACATCTACCACCCCACTACCACTATCAGATTAGAGCCATAATTGAGACATCTACCACCCCACTACCACTATCAGATTAGAGCCATAAAGGAGACTAGACATCTACCACCCCACTACCACTATCAGATTAGAGCCATAATGGAGACTAGACATCTACCACCCCACTACCACTATCAGATTAGAGCCATAATTGAGACTAGACATCTACCACCCCACTACCACTATCAGATTAGAGCCATAATGGAGACAGACATCTACCACTATCAAATTAGAGCCATAATGGAGACTAGACATCTACCACCCCACTATCACATTAGAGCCATAAAGGAGACTAGACATCTACCACCCCACTACCACTATCAGATTAGAGCCATAATTGAGACATCTACCACCCCACTACCACTATCAGATTAGAGCCATAATGGAGACTAGACATCTACCACCCCACTACCACTATCAGATTAGAGCCATAATGGAGACTAGACATCTACCACCCCACTATCAGATTAGAGCCATAAAGGAGACTAGACATCTACCACCCCACTACCACTATCAGATTAGAGCCATAATGGAGACTAGACATCTACCACCCCACTACCACTATCAGATTAGAGCCATAATGGAGACTAGACATCTACCACCCCACTACCACTATCAGATTAGAGCCATAATGGAGACTAGACATCTACCACCCCACTACCACTATCAGATTAGAGCCATAATTGAGACTAGACATCTACCACCCCACTACCACTATCAGATTAGAGCCATAAAGGAGACTAGACATCTACCACTATCAGATTAGAGCCATAATGGAGACTAGACATCTACCACCCCACTATCACATTAGAGCCATAAAGGAGACTAGACATCTACCACCCCACTACCACTATCAGATTAGAGCCATAATTGAGACATCTACCACCCCACTACCACTATCAGATTAGAGCCATAATGGAGACTAGACATCTACCACCCCACTACCACTATCAGATTAGAGCCATAATGGAGACTAGACATCTACCACCCCACTACCACTATCAGATTAGAGCCATAATTGAGACTAGACATCTACCACCCCGCTACCACTATCAGATTAGAGCCATAATGGAGACTAGACATCTACCACTATCAAATTAGAGCCATAATGGAGACTAGACATCTACCACCCCACTATCAGATTAGAGCCATAAAGGAGACTAGACATCTACCACCCCACTACCACTATCAGATTAGAGCCATAATTGAGACATCTACCACCCCACTACCACTATCAGATTAGAGCCATAATGGAGACTAGACATCTACCACTATCAGATTAGAGCCATAATGGAGACTAGACATCTACCACCCCACTATCACATTAGAGCCATAAAGGAGACTAGACATCTACCACCCCACTACCACTATCAGATTAGAGCCATAATTGAGACATCTACCACCCCACTACCACTATCAGATTAGAGCCATAAAGGAGACTAGACATCTACCACCCCACTACCACTATCAGATTAGAGCCATAATGGAGACTAGACATCTACCACCCCACTACCACTATCAGATTAGAGCCATAAAGGAGACTAGACATCTACCACCCCACTACCACTATCAGATTAGAGCCATAATGGAGACTAGACATCTACCACCCCACTACCACTATCAGATTAGAGCCATAATGAGACTAGACATCTACCACCCCACTACCACTATCAGATTAGAGCCATAAAGGAGACTAGACATCTACCACCCCACTACCACTATCAGATTAGAGCCATAATGGAGACTAGACATCTACCACCCCACTACCACTATCAGATTAGAGCCATAATGAGACTAGACATCTACCACCCCACTACCACTATCAGATTAGAGCCATAAAGGAGACTAGACATCTACCACCCCACTACCACTATCAGATTAGAGCCATAATTGAGACTAGACATCTACCACCCCACTACCACTATCAGATTAGAGCCATAAAGGAGACTAGACATCTACCACCCCACTATCAGATTAGAGCCATAAAGGAGACTAGACATCTACCACCCCACTACCACTATCAGATTAGAGCCATAATGGAGACTAGACATCTACCACCCCACTACCACTATCAGATTAGAGCCATAATGGAGACTAGACATCTACCACCCCACTACCACTATCAGATTAGAGCCATAAAGGAGACTAGACATCTACCACCCCACTACCACTATCAGATTAGAGCCATAATGAGACTAGACATCTACCACCCCACTACCACTATCAGATTAGAGCCATAATGGAGACTAGACATCTACCACTATCAGATTAGAGCCATAATGGAGACTAGACATCTACCACCCCACTACCACTATCAGATTAGAGCCATAAAGGAGACTAGACATCTACCAACCCACTACCACTATCAATAGAGCCATAATGGAGACTAGACATCTACCACCCCACTACCACTATCAGATTAGAGCCATAATGGAGACTAGACATCTACCACCCCACTACCACTATCAGATTAGAGCCATAATGGAGAATAGACATCTACCACTACCAGATTAGAGCCATAAAGGAGACTAGACATCTACCACCCCACTACCACTATCAGATTAGAGCCATAATGGAGAATATACATCTACCACTACCAGATTAGAGCCATAAAGGAGACTAGACATCTACCACCCCACTATCAGATTAGAGCCATAATGGAGACTAGACATCTACCACTATCAGATTAGAGCCATAAAGGAGACTAGACATCTACCACCCCACTACCACTATCAGATTAGAGCCATAATGGAGACTAGACATCTACCACCCCACTACCACTATCAGATTAGAGCCATAAAGGAGACTAGACATCTACCACCCCACTACCACTATCAGATTAGAGCCATAATTGAGACTAGACATCTACCACCCCACTACCACTATCAGATTAGAGCCATAAAGGAGACTAGACATCTACCACCCCACTACCACTATCAGATTAGAGCCATAATTGAGACTAGACATCACCACCCCACTACCACTATCAGATTAGAGCCATAATGGAGACTAGACATCTACCACTATCAGATTAGAGCCATAATGGAGACTAGACATCTACCACCCCACTACCACTATCAGATTAGAGCCATAAAGGAGACTAGACATCTACCACCCCACTACCACTATCAGATTAGAGCCATAATTGAGACTAGACATCTACCACCCCACTACCACTATCAGATTAGAGCCATAATGGAGACTAGACATCTACCACTATCAGATTAGAGCCATAATGGAGACTAGACATCTACCACCCCACTACCACTATCAGATTAGAGCCATAAAGGAGACTAGACATCTACCACCCCACTACCACTATCAGATTAGAGCCATAATGGAGACTAGACATCTACCACCCCACTACCACTATCAGATTAGAGCCATAAAGGAGACTAGACATCTACCACCCCACTACCACTATCAGATTAGAGCCATAATGGAGACTAGACATCTACCACCCCACTACCACTATCAGATTAGAGCCATAAAGGAGACTAGACATCTACCACCCCACTACCACTATCAGATTAGAGCCATAATTGAGACTAGACATCTACCACCCCACTACCACTATCAGATTAGAGCCATAATGGAGACTAGACATCTACCACTATCAAATTAGAGCCATAATGGAGACTAGACATCTACCACCCCACTATCACATTAGAGCCATAAAGGAGACTAGACATCTACCACCCCACTACCACTATCAGATTAGAGCCATAATTGAGACATCTACCACCCCACTACCACTATCAGATTAGAGCCATAAAGGAGACTAGACATCTACCACCCCACTACCACTATCAGATTAGAGCCATAATGGAGACTAGACATCTACCACCCCACTACCACTATCAGATTAGAGCCATAATTGAGACTAGACATCCACCACCCCACTACCACTATCAGATTAGAGCCATAATGGAGACTAGACATCTACCACTATCAAATTAGAGCCATAATGGAGACTAGACATCTACCACCCCACTATCACATTAGAGCCATAAAGGAGACAAGACATCTACCACCCCACTACCACTATCAGATTAGAGCCATAATTGAGACATCTACCACCCCACTACCACTATCAGATTAGAGCCATAATGGAGACTAGACATCTACCACCCCACTACCACTATCAGATTAGAGCCATAAAGGAGACTAGACATCTACCACCCCACTACCACTATCAGATTAGAGCCATAATTGAGACTAGACATCTACCACCCCACTACCACTATCAGATTAGAGCCATAATGGAGACTAGACATCTACCACCCCACTACCACTATCAGATTAGAGCCATAATTGAGACTAGACATCTACCACCCCACTACCACTATCAGATTAGAGCCATAAAGGAGACTAGACATCTACCACTATCAGATTAGAGCCATA
The DNA here is from genome assembly GCF_002021735.2 of Oncorhynchus kisutch. Classification (NCBI taxonomy): domain Eukaryota; kingdom Metazoa; phylum Chordata; class Actinopteri; order Salmoniformes; family Salmonidae; genus Oncorhynchus; species Oncorhynchus kisutch. The sequence continues at coordinate 74,293,872 of NC_034178.2, forward strand.
ATGGAGACTAGACATCTACCACCCCACTATCAGATTAGAGCCATAAAGGAGACAAGACATCTACCACCCCACTACCACTATCAGATTAGAGCCATAATTGAGACATCTACCACCCCACTACCACTATCAGATTAGAGCCATAAAGGAGACTAGACATCTACCACCCACTACCACTATCAGATTAGAGCCATAATGGAGACTAGACATCTACCACCCCACTACCACTATCAGATTAGAGCCATAATTGAGACTAGACATCCACCACCCCACTACCACTATCAGATTAGAGCCATAATGGAGACTAGACATCTACCACTATCAGATTAGAGCCATAATGGAGACTAGACATCTACCACCCCTCTACCACTATCAGATTAGAGCCAAAAAGGAGACTAGACATCTACCACCCCACTACCACTATCAGATTAGAGCCATAATTGAGACTAGACATCTACCACCCCACTACCACTATCAGATTAGAGCCATAATGGAGACTAGACATCTACCACTATCAGATTAGAGCCATAATGGAGACTAGACATCTACCACCCCACTACCACTATCAGATTAGAGCCATAAAGGAGACTAGACATCTACCACCCACTACCACTATCATAGAGCCATAATGGAGACTAGACATCTACCACCCCACTACCACTATCAGATTAGAGCCATAAAGGAGACTAGACATCTACCACCCCACTACCACTATCAGATTAGAGCCATAATGGAGACTAGACATCTACCACCCCACTACCACTATCAGATTAGAGCCATAAAGGAGACTAGACATCTACCACCCCACTACCACTATCAGATTAGAGCCATAATTGAGACTAGACATCTACCACCCCACTACCACTATCAGATTAGAGCCATAATGGAGACTAGACATCTACCACTATCAGATTAGAGCCATAATGGAGACTAGACATCTACCACCCCACTATCAGATTAGAGCCATAAAGGAGACTAGACATCTACCACCCCACTACCACTATCAGATTAGAGCCATAATTGAGACATCTACCACCCCACTACCACTATCAGATTAGAGCCATAATGGAGACTAGACATCTACCACCCCACTACCACTATCAGATTAGAGCCATAAAGGAGACTAGACATCTACCACCCCACTACCACTATCAGATTAGAGCCATAATTGAGACTAGACATCTACCACCCCACTACCACTATCAGATTAGAGCCATAATGGAGACTAGACATCTACCACCCCACTACCACTATCAGATTAGAGCCATAATGAGACTAGACATCTACCACCCCACTACCACTATCAGATTAGAGCCATAAAGGAGACTAGACATCTACCACTATCAGATTAGAGCCATAATGGAGACTAGACATCTACCACCCCACTATCACATTAGAGCCATAAAGGAGACTAGACATCTACCACCCCACTACCACTATCAGATTAGAGCCAATTGAGACATCTACCACCCCACTACCACTATCAGATTAGAGCCATAAAGGAGACTAGACATCTACCACCCCTACCACTATCAGATTAGAGCCATAATGGAGACTAGACATCTACCACCCCACTACCACTATCAGATTAGAGCCATAATTGAGACTAGACATATACCACCCCACTACCACTATCAGATTAGAGCCATAATGGAGACCAGACATCTACCACTATCAAATTAGAGCCATAATGGAGACTAGACATCTACCACCCCACTATCACATTAGAGCCATAAAGGAGACAAGACATCTACCACCCCACTACCACTATCAGATTAGAGCCATAATTGAGACATCTACCACCCCACTACCACTATCAGATTAGAGCCATAATGGAGACTAGACATCTACCACTATCAGATTAGAGCCATAATGGAGACTAGACATCTACCACCCCACTATCACATTAGAGCCATAAAGGAGACTAGACATCTACCACCCCACTACCACTATCAGATTAGAGCCATAATTGAGACATCTACCACCCCACTACCACTATCAGATTAGAGCCATAAAGGAGACTAGACATCTACCACCCCACTACCACTATCAGATTAGAGCCATAATGGAGACTAGACATCTACCACCCCACTACCACTATCAGATTAGAGCCATAATGGAGACTAGACATCTACCACCCCACTACCACTATCAGATTAGAGCCATAATTGAGACTAGACATCTACCACCCACTACCACTATCAGATTAGAGCCATAAAGGAGACTAGACATCTACCACCCCACTACCACTATCAGATTAGAGCCATAATGGAGACTAGACATCTACCACCCCACTACCACTATCAGATTAGAGCCATAATTGAGACTAGACATCTACCACCCCACTACCACTATCAGATTAGAGCCATAAAGGAGACTAGACATCTACCACCCCACTACCACTATCAGATTAGAGCCATAATTGAGACTAGACATCTACCACCCCACTACCACTATCAGATTAGAGCCATAAAGGAGACTAGACATCTACCACACCACTATCAGATTAGAGCCATAAAGGAGACTAGACATCTACCACCCCACTACCACTATCAGATTAGAGCCATAATGGAGACTAGACATAACCACCCCACTACCACTATCAGATTAGAGCCATAAAGGAGACTAGACATCTACCACCCCACTACCACTATCAGATTAGAGCCATAATTGAGACTAGACATCTACCACCCCACTACCACTATCAGATTAGAGCCATAAAGGAGACTAGACATCTACCACCCCACTACCACTATCAGATTAGAGCCATAATGGAGACTAGACATCTACCACCCCACTACCACTATCAGATTAGAGCCATAATGGAGACTAGACATCTACCACCCCACTACCACTATCAGATTAGAGCCATAAGGAGACTAGACATCTACCACCCCACTACCACTATCAGATAGAGCCATAATGGAGACTAGACATCTACCACCCCACTACCACTATCAGATTAGAGCCATAATGGAGAATAGACATCTACCACCCCACTACCACTATCAGATTAGAGCCATAATGGAGACTAGACATCTACCACTATCAGATTAGAGCCATAAAGGAGACTAGACATCTACCACCCCACTACCACTATCAGATTAGAGCCATAATGGAGATTACATCTACCACTATCAGATTAGAGCCATAAAGGAGACTAGACATCTACCACCCCACTATCAGATTAGAGCCATAATGAAGACTAGACATCTACCACCCCACTATCAGATTAGAGCCATAATGGAGACTAGACATCTACCACCCCACTATCAGATTAGAGCCATAATGGAGACTAGACATCTACCACCCCACTATCAAATTAGAGCCATAATGGAGACTAGACATCTACCACCCCACTATCACATTAGAGCCATAATGGAGACTAGACATCTACCACCCCACTATCACATTAGAGCCATAAAGGAGACTAGACATCTACCACCCCACTACCACTATCAGATTAGAGCCATAATGAGACATCTACCACCCCACTACCACTATCAGATTAGAGCCATAAAGGAGACTAGACATCTACCACCCCACTACCACTATCAGATTAGAGCCATAATGGAGACTAGACATCTACCACCCCACTACCACTATCAGATTAGAGCCATAAAGGAGACTAGACATCTACCACCCCACTACCACTATCAGATTAGAGCCATAATGGAGACTAGACATCTACCACCCCACTACCACTATCAGATTAGAGCCATAATGGAGACTAGACATCTACCACCCCACTACCACTATCAGATTAGAGCCATAAAGGAGACTAGACATCTACCACCCCACTACCACTATCAGATTAGAGCCATAATGGAGACTAGACATCTACCACCCCACTACCACTATCAGATTAGAGCCATAATGGAGACTAGACATCTACCACCCCACTACCACTATCAGATTAGAGCCATAAAGGAGACTAGACATCTACCACCCCACTACCACTATCAGATTAGAGCCATAATTGAGACTAGACATCTACCACCCCACTACCACTATCAGATTAGAGCCATAAAGGAGACTAGACATCTACCACCCATATCAGATTAGAGCCATAAAGGAGACTAGACATCTACCACCCCACTACCACTATCAGATTAGAGCCATAAAGGAGACTAGACATCTACCACCCCACTACCACTATCAGATTAGAGCCATAATGGAGACTAGACATCTACCACCCCACTACCACTATCAGATTAGAGCCATAATGGAGACTAGACATCTACCACCCCACTACCACTATCAGATTAGAGCCATAAAGGAGACTAGACATCTACCACCCCACTACCACTATCAGATTAGAGCCATAATTGAGACTAGACATCCACCACCCCACTACCACTATCAGATTAGAGCCATAATGGAGACTAGACATCTACCACTATCAGATTAGAGCCATAATGGAGACTAGACATCTACCACCCCACTACCACTATCAGATTAGAGCCATAAAGGAGACTAGACATCTACCAACCCACTACCACTATCAATAGAGCCATAATGGAGACTAGACATCTACCACCCCACTACCACTATCAGATTAGAGCCATAATGGAGACTAGACATCTACCACCCCACTACCACTATCAGATTAGAGCCATAATGGAGAATAGACATCTACCACTATCAGATTAGAGCCATAAAGGAGACTAGACATCTACCAACCCACTACCACTATCAGATTAGAGCCATAATGGAGAATAGACATCTACCACTACCACTATCAGATTAGAGCCATAAAGGAGACTAGACATCTACCACCCCACTATCAGATTAGAGCCATAATGGAGACTAGACATCTACCACTATCAGATTAGAGCCATAAAGGAGACTAGACATCTACCACCCCACTACCACTATCAGATTAGAGCCATAATGGAGACTAGACATAACCACCCCACTACCACTATCAGATTAGAGCCATAAAGGAGACTAGACATCTACCACCCCACTACCACTATCAGATTAGAGCCATAATTGAGACTAGACATATACCACCCCACTACCACTATCAGATTAGAGCCATAAAGGAGACTAGACATCTACCACCCCACTACCACTATCAGATTAGAGCCATAATTGAGACTAGACATCACCACCCCACTACCACTATCAGATTAGAGCCATAATGGAGACTAGACATCTACCACTATCAGATTAGAGCCATAATGGAGACTAGACATCTACCACCCCACTACCACTATCAGATTAGAGCCATAAAGGAGACTAGACATCTACCACCCCACTACCACTATCAGATTAGAGCCATAATTGAGACTAGACATCTACCACCCCACTACCACTATCAGATTAGAGCCATAATGGAGACTAGACATCTACCACTATCAGATTAGAGCCATAATGGAGACTAGACATCTACCACCCCACTACCACTATCAGATTAGAGCCATAAAGGAGACTAGACATCTACCAACCCACTACCACTATCAGATTAGAGCCATTATGGAGACTAGACATCTACCACCCCACTACCACTATCAGATTAGAGCCATAAAGGAGACTAGACATCTACCACCCCACTACCACTATCAGATTAGAGCCATAATGGAGACTAGACATCTACCACCCCACTACCACTATCAGATTAGAGCCATAAAGGAGACTAGACATCTACCACCCCACTACCACTATCAGATTAGAGCCATAATTGAGACTAGACATCTACCACCCCACTACCACTATCAGATTAGAGCCATAATGGAGACCAGACATCTACCACTATCAGATTAGAGCCATAATGGAGACTAGACATCTACCACCCCACTATCACATTAGAGCCATAAAGGAGACTAGACATCTACCACCCCACTACCACTATCAGATTAGAGCCATAATTGAGACATCTACCACCCCACTACCACTATCAGATTAGAGCCATAAAGGAGACTAGACATCTACCACCCCACTACCACTATCAGATTAGAGCCATAATGGAGACTAGACATCTACCACCCCACTACCACTATCAGATTAGAGCCATAATTGAGACTAGACATCACCACCCCACTACCACTATCAGATTAGAGCCATAATGGAGACAGACATCTACCACTATCAATTAGAGCCATAATGGAGACTAGACATCTACCACCCCACTATCACATTAGAGCCATAAAGGAGACAAGACATCTACCACCCCACTACCACTATCAGATTAGAGCCATAATGAGACATCTACCACCCCACTACCACTATCAGATTAGAGCCATAATGGAGACTAGACATCTACCACCCCACTACCACTATCAGATTAGAGCCATAAAGGAGACTAGACATCTACCACCCCACTACCACTATCAGATTAGAGCCATAATTGAGACTAGACATCTACCACCCCACTACCACTATCAGATTAGAGCCATAATGGAGACTAGACATCTACCACCCCACTACCACTATCAGATTAGAGCCATAATGAGACTAGACATCTACCACCCCACTACCACTATCAGATTAGAGCCATAAAGGAGACTAGACATCTACCACTATCAAATTAGAGCCATAATGGAGACTAGACATCTACCACCCCACTATCACATTAGAGCCATAAAGGAGACTAGACATCTACCACCCCACTACCACTATCAGATTAGAGCCATAATTGAGACATCTACCACCCCACTACCACTATCAGATTAGAGCCATAAAGGAGACTAGACATCTACCACCCCACTACCACTATCAGATTAGAGCCATAATGGAGACTAGACATCTACCACCCCACTACCACTATCAGATTAGAGCCATAATGAGACTAGACATCTACCACCCCACTACCACTATCAGATTAGAGCCATAATGGAGACTAGACATCTACCACTATCAGATTAGAGCCATAATGGAGACTAGACATCTACCACCCCACTACCACTATCAGATTAGAGCCATAAAGGAGACTAGACATCTACCACCCCACTACCACTATCAGATTAGAGCCATAATTGAGACTAGACATCTACCACCCCACTACCACTATCAGATTAGAGCCATAATGGAGACTAGACATCTACCACTATCAGATTAGAGCCATAATGGAGACTAGACATCTACCACCCCACTACCACTATCAGATTAGAGCCATAAAGGAGACTAGACATCTACCACCCCACTACCACTATCCAATATAGCCATAATGGAGACTAGACATCTACCACCCCACTACCACTATCAGATTAGAGCCATAAAGGAGACTAGACATCTACCACCCCACTACCACTATCAGATTAGAGCCATAATGGAGACTAGACATCTACCACCCCACTACCACTATCAGATTAGAGCCATAAAGGAGACTAGACATCTACCACCCCACTACCACTATCAGATTAGAGCCATAATTGAGACTAGACATATACCACCCCACTACCACTATCAGATTAGAGCCATAATGGAGACCAGACATCTACCACTATCAGATTAGAGCCATAATGGAGACTAGACATCTACCACCCCACTATCAGATTAGAGCCATAAAGGAGACTAGACATCTACCACCCCACTACCACTATCAGATTAGAGCCATAATTGAGACATCTACCACCCCACTACCACTATCAGATTAGAGCCATAATGGAGACTAGACATCTACCACCCCACTACCACTATCAGATTAGAGCCATAAAGGAGACTAGACATCTACCACCCCACTACCACTATCAGATTAGAGCCATAATTGAGACTAGACATCTACCACCCCACTACCACTATCAGATTAGAGCCATAATGGAGACTAGACATCTACCACCCCACTACCACTATCAGATTAGAGCCATAATTGAGACTAGACATCTACCACCCCACTACCACTATCAGATTAGAGCCATAAAGGAGACCAGACATCTACCACTATCAGATTAGAGCCATAATGGAGACTAGACATCTACCACCCCACTATCACATTAGAGCCATAAAGGAGACAAGACATCTACCACCCCACTACCACTATCAGATTAGAGCCATAATTGAGACATCTACCACCCCACTACCACTATCAGATTAGAGCCATAAAGGAGACTAGACATCTACCACCCCACTACCACTATCAGATTAGAGCCATAATGGAGACTAGACATCTACCACCCCACTACCACTATCAGATTAGAGCCATAATTGAGACTAGACATCCACCACCCCACTACCACTATCAGATTAGAGCCATAATGGAGACCAGACATCTACCACTATCAAATTAGAGCCATAATGGAGACTAGACATCTACCACCCCACTATCACATTAGAGCCATAAAGGAGACAAGACATCTACCACCCCACTACCACTATCAGATTAGAGCCATAATTGAGACATCTACCACCCCACTACCACTATCAGATTAGAGCCATAATGGAGACTAGACATCTACCACTACCAGATTAGAGCCATAATGGAGACTAGACATCTACCACCCCACTATCAGATTAGAGCCATAAAGGAGACTAGACATCTACCACCCCACTACCACTATCAGATTAGAGCCATAATTGAGACATCTACCACCCCACTACCACTATCAGATTAGAGCCATAAAGGAGACTAGACATCTACCACCCCACTACCACTATCAGATTAGAGCCATAATGGAGACTAGACATCTACCACCCCACTACCACTATCAGATTAGAGCCATAATGGAGACTAGACATCTACCACCCCACTACCACTATCAGATTAGAGCCATAATTGAGACTAGACATCTACCACCCCACTACCACTATCAGATTAGAGCCATAAAGGAGACTAGACATCTACCACCCCACTACCACTATCAGATTAGAGCCATAATGGAGACTAGACATCTACCACCCCACTACCACTATCAGATTAGAGCCATAATGAGACTAGACATCTACCACCCCACTACCACTATCAGATTAGAGCCATAAAGGAGACTAGACATCTACCACCCCACTACCACTATCAGATTAGAGCCATAATTGAGACTAGACATCTACCACCCCACTACCACTATCAGATTAGAGCCATAAAGGAGACTAGACATCTACCACCACATATCAGATTAGAGCCATAAAGGAGACTAGACATCTACCACCCCACTACCACTATCAGATTAGAGCCATAATGGAGACTAGACATCTACCACCCCACTACCACTATCAGATTAGAGCCATAAAGGAGACTAGACATCTACCACCCCACTACCACTATCAGATTAGAGCCATAATTGAGACTAGACATCTACCACCCCACTACCACTATCAGATTAGAGCCATAAAGGAGACTAGACATCTACCACCCCACTACCACTATCAGATTAGAGCCATAATGAGACTAGACATCTACCACCCCACTACCACTATCAATAGAGCCATAATGGAGACTAGACATCTACCACCCCACTACCACTATCAGATTAGAGCCATAAGGAGACTAGACATCTACCAACCCACTACCACTATCAATAGAGCCATAATGGAGACTAGACATCTACCACCCCACTACCACTATCAGATTAGAGCCATAATGGAGAATAGACATCTACCACCCCACTACCACTATCAGATTAGAGCCATAATGGAGAATAGACATCTACCACTACCAGATTAGAGCCATAAAGGAGACTAGACATCTACCAACCCTCTACCACTATCAGATTAGAGTCATAATGGAGAATATACATCTACCACTACCAGATTAGAGCCATAAAGGAGACTAGACATCTACCACCCCACTATCAGATTAGAGCCATAATGAAGACTAGACATCTACCACCCCACTATCAGATTAGAGCCATAATGAAGACTAGACATCTACCACTATCAGATTAGAGCCATAATGGAGACTAGACATAAACCACCTCACTACCACTATCACATTAGAGCCATAAAGGAGACTAGACATCAACCACCCCACTACCACTATCAGATTAGAGCCATAATTGAGACTAGACATCTACCACCCCACTACCACTATCAGATTAGAGCCATAAAGGAGACTAGACATCTACCACCCCACTACCACTATCAGATTAGAGCCATAATTGAGACTAGACATCTACCACCCCACTACCACTATCAGATTAGAGCCATAATGGAGACTAGACATCTACCACTATCAGATTAGAGCCATAATGGAGACTAGACATCTACCACCCCACTACCACTATCAGATTAGAGCCATAAAGGAGACTAGACATCTACCAACCCACTACCACTATCAGATAGAGCCATAATGGAGACTAGACATCTACCACCCCACTACCACTATCAGATTAGAGCCATAATGGAGATAGACATCTACCACCCCACTACCACTATCAGATTAGAGCCATAATGGAGACTAGACATCTACCACTACCAGATTAGAGCCATAAAGGAGACTAGACATCTACCAACCCACTACCACTATCAGATTAGAGCCATAATGGAGAAGACATCTACATCTACCACTATCAGATTAGAGCCATAAAGGAGACTAGACATCTACCACCCCACTATCAGATTAGAGCCATAATGAAGACTAGACATCTACCACTATCAGATTAGAGCCATAAAGGAGACTAGACATCTACCACCCCACTACCACTATCAGATTAGAGCCATAATGGAGACTAGACATCTACCACCCCACTACCACTATCAGATTAGAGCCATAATTGAGACTAGACATCCACCACCCCACTACCACTATCAGATTAGAGCCATAATGGAGACCAGACATCTACCACTATCAAATTAGAGCCATAATGGAGACTAGACATCTACCACCCCACTATCACATTAGAGCCATAAAGGAGACTAGACATCTACCACCCCACTACCACTATCAGATTAGAGCCATAATTGAGACATCTACCACCCCACTACCACTATCAGATTAGAGCCATAATGGAGACCAGACATCTACCACTATCAAATTAGAGCCATAATGGAGACTAGACATCTACCACCCCACTATCACATTAGAGCCATAAAGGAGACAAGACATCTACCACCCCACTACCACTATCAGATTAGAGCCATAATTGAGACATCTACCACCCCACTACCACTATCAGATTAGAGCCATAAAGGAGACTAGACATCTACCACCCCACTACCACTATCAGATTAGAGCCATAATGGAGACTAGACATCTACCACCCCACTACCACTATCAGATTAGAGCCATAATGGAGACTAGACATCTACCACCCCACTACCACTATCAGATTAGAGCCATAATGGAGACTAGACATCTACCACCCCACTACCACTATCAGATTAGAGCCATAAAGGAGACTAGACATCTACCACCCCACTACCACTATCAGATTAGAGCCATAATGGAGACTAGACATCTACCACCCCACTACCACTATCAGATTAGAGCCATAATGAGACTAGACATCTACCACCCCACTACCACTATCAGATTAGAGCCATAAAGGAGACTAGACATCTACCACCCCACTACCACTATCAGATTAGAGCCATAATTGAGACTAGACATCTACCACCCCACTACCACTATCAGATTAGAGCCATAAAGGAGACTAGACATCTACCACCACATATCAGATTAGAGCCATAAAGGAGACTAGACATCTACCACCCCACTACCACTATCAGATTAGAGCCATAATGGAGACTAGACATCTACCACCCCACTACCACTATCAGATTAGAGCCATAAAGGAGACTAGACATAACCACCCCACTACCACTATCAGATTAGAGCCATAATTGAGACTAGACATCTACCACCCCACTACCACTATCAGATTAGAGCCATAAAGGAGACTAGACATCTACCACCCCACTACCACTATCAGATTAGAGCCATAATTGAGACTAGACATCTACCACCCCACTACCACTATCAGATAGAGCCATAATGGAGACTAGACATCTACCACCCCACTACCACTATCAGATTAGAGCCATAAAGGAGACTAGACATCTACAACCCACTACCACTATCAATAGAGCCATAATGGAGACTAGACATCTACCACCCCACTACCACTATCAGATTAGAGCCATAATGGAGACTAGACATCTACCACCCCACTACCACTATCAGATTAGAGCCATAATGGAGAATAGACATCTACCACTACCAGATTAGAGCCATAAAGGAGAATAGACATCTACCAACCCTCTACCACTATCAGATTAGAGTCATAATGGAGAATATACATCTACCACTACCAGATTAGAGCCATAAAGGAGACTAGACATCTACCACCCCACTATCAGATTAGAGCCATAATGAAGACTAGACATCTACCACCCCCACTATCAGATTAGAGCCATAATGAAGACTAGACATCTACCACTATCAGATTAGAGCCATAATGGAGACTAGACATAAACCACCTCACTACCACTATCACATTAGAGCCCTAAAGGAGACTAGACATCAACCCCCCACTACCACTATCAGATTAGAGCCAATAATTGAGACTAGACATATACCACCCCACTACCACTATCAGATTAGAGCCAAAAAGGAGACTAGACATCTACCACCCCCACTACCACTATCAGATTAGAGCCATAATTGAGACTAGACATCCACCACCCCACTACCACTATCAGATTAGAGCATAATGGAGACTAGACATCTACCACTATCAGATTAGAGCCATAATGGAGACCAGACATCTACCACCCCACTACCACTATCAGATTAGAGCCATAAAGGAGACTAGACATCTACCAACCCACTACCACTATCCAATATAGCCATAATGGAGACTAGACATCTACCACCCCACTACCACTATCAGATTAGAAGCCATTATGGAGAATAGACATCTACCACCCCACTACCACTATCAGATTAGAGCCATAATGGAGAATAGACATTCTACCACTACCAGATTAGAGCCATAAAGGAGAATAGACATCTACCAACCCACTACCACTATCAGATTAGAGCCATAATGGAGAATATACATCTACCACTACCAGATTAGAGCCCATAAAGGAGACTAGACATCTACCACCCCCACTATCAGATTAGAGCCATATGAAGACTAGACATCTACCACTATCAGATTAGAGCCATAAAGGAGACTAGACATCTACCACCCCACTACCACTATCAGATTAGAGCCATAATGGAGACTAGACTCTACCACCCCACTACCACTATCAGATTAGGAGCCATAATGGAGACTAGACATCTACCACCCCACTACCACTATCAGATTAGAGCCATAAAGGAGACTAGACATCTACCACCCCACTACCACTATCAGATTAGAGCCATAATTGAGACTAGACATATACCACCCCACTACCACTATCAGATTAGAGCCATAATGGAGACCAGACATCTACCACTATCAAATTAGAGCCATAATGGAGACTAGACATCTACCACCCCACTATCACATTAGAGCCATAAAGGAGACAAGACATCTACCACCCCACTACCACTATCAGATTAGAGCCATAATTGAGACATCTACCACCCCACTACCACTATTAGATTAGAGCCATAAGGAGACTAGACATCTACCACCCCTCTACCACTATCAGATTAGAGCCATAATGGAGACTAGACATCTACCACCCCACTACCACTATCAGATTAGAGCCATAATTGAGACTAGACATCCACCACCCCCACTACCACGATCAGATTAGAGCCATAATGGAGACCAGACATCTCCCACTATCAATATAGAGCCATAATGGAGACTAGACATCTACCAACCCCACTATCACATTAGAGCCATTAAAGGAGACAAGACATCTACCACCCCACTACCACTATCAGATTAGAGCCATAATTGAGACATCTACCACCCCACTACCACTATCAGATTAGAGCCATAATGGAGACTAGACATCTACCACCCCCACTACCCACTATCACATTAGAGCCATAAAGGAGACAAGACATCTACCACCCCACTACCACTATCAGATTAGAGCCATAATTGAGACTAGACATCCACCACCCCACTACCACTATCAGATTAGAGCCATAAAGGAGACTAGACATCTACCACCCACTACCACTATCCAATATAGCCATAATGGAGACTAGACATCTACCACCCCAATACCACTATCAGATTAGAGCCATTATGGAGAATAGACATCTACCACCCCACTACCACTATCAGATTAGAGCCATAATGGAGAATAGACATCTACCACTACCAGATTAGAGCCATAAAGGAGAATAGACATCTACCAACCCACTACCACTATCAGATTAGAGCCATAATGGAGAATATACATCTACCACTACCAGATTAGAGCCATAAAGGAGACTAGACATCTACCACCCCACTATCAGATTAGAGCCATAATGAAGACTAGACATCTACCACTATCAGATTAGAGCCATAAAGGAGACTAGACATCTACCACCCCACTACCACTATCAGATTAGAGCCATAATGGAGAATAGACATCTACCACTACCAGATTAGAGCCATAAAGGAGAATAGACATCTACCAACCCTCTACCACTATCAGATTAGAGCCATAGTGGAGAATATACATCTACCACTACCAGATTAGAGCCATAAAGGAGACTAGACATCTACCACCCCACTATCAGATTAGAGCCATAATGAAGACTAGACATCTACCACTATCAGATTAGAGCCATAAAGGAGACTAGACATCTACCACCCCCACTACCACTATCAGATTAGAGCCATAATGGAGACTAGACATAAACCACCTCACTACCACTATCACATTAGAGCCCTAAAGGAGACTAGACATCAACCACCCCACTACCACTATCAGATTAGAGCCATAATTGAGACTAGACATATACCACCCCACTACCACTATCAGATTAGAGCCAAAAAGGAGACTAGACATCTACCACCCCACTACCACTATCAGATTAGAGCCATAATTGAGACTAGACATCCACCACCCCACTACCACTATCAGATTAGAGCCATAATGGAGACTAGACATCTACCACTATCAGATTAGAGCCATAATGGAGACCAGACATCTACCACCCCACTACCACTATCAGATTAGAGCCATAAAGGAGACTAGACATCTACCAACCCACTACCACTATCCAATATAGCCATAATGGAGACTAGACATCTACCACCCCCACTACCACTATCAGATTAGAGCCATTATGGAGAATAGACATCTACCACCCCACTACCACTATCAGATTAGAGCCATAATGGAGAATAGACATCTACCACTACCAGATTAGAGCCATAAAGGAGAATAGACATCTACCAACCCACTACCACTATCAGATTAGAGCCATAATGGAGAATATACATCTACCACTACCAGATTAGAGCCATAAGGAGACTAGACATCTACCACCCCACTATCAGATTAGAGCCATAATGAAGACTAGACATCTACCACTATCAGATTAGAGCCATAAAGGAGACTAGACATCTACCACCCCACTACCACTATCAGATTAGAGCCATAATGGAGACTAGACATCTACCACCCCACTACCACTATCAGATTAGAGCCATAATGGAGACTAGACATCTACCACCCCACTACCACTATCAGATTAGAGCCATAAAGGAGACTAGACATCTACCACCCCACTACCACTATCAGATTAGAGCCATAATTGAGACTAGACATATACCACCCCACTACCACTATCAGATTAGAGCCATAATGGAGACCAGACATCTACCACTATCAAATTAGAGCCATAATGGAGACTAGACATCTACCACCCCACTATCACATTAGAGCCATAAAGGAGACAAGACATCTACCACCCCACTACCACTATCAGATTAGAGCCATAATTGAGACATCTACCACCCCACTACCACTATTAGATTAGAGCCATAAAGGAGACTAGACATCTACCACCCCTCTACCACTATCAGATTAGAGCCATAATGGAGACTAGACATCTACCACCCCACTACCACTATCAGATTAGAGCCATAATTGAGACTAGACATCCACCACCCCACTACCACTATCAGATTAGAGCCATAATGGAGACCAGACATCTACCACTATCAAATTAGAGCCATAATGGAGACTAGACATCTACCACCCCACTATCACATTAGAGCCATAAAGGAGACAAGACATCTACCACCCCACTACCACTATCAGATTAGAGCCATAATTGAGACATCTACCACCCCACTACCACTATCAGATTAGAGCCATAATGGAGACTAGACATCTACCACCCCACTACCACTATCACATTAGAGCCATAAAGGAGACAAGACATCTACCACCCCACTACCACTATCAGATTAGAGCCATAATTGAGACTAGACATCCACCACCCCACTACCACTATCAGATTAGAGCCATAATGGAGACTAGACATCTACCACCCCACTACCACTATCAGATTAGAGCCATAAAGGAGACTAGACATCTACCAACCCACTACCACTATCCAATATAGCCATAATGGAGACTAGACATCTACCACCCCACTACCACTATCAGATTAGAGCCATTATGGAGAATAGACATCTACCACCCCACTACCACTATCAGATTAGAGCCATAATGGAGAATAGACATCTACCACTACCAGATTAGAGCCATAAAGGAGAATAGACATCTACCAACCCACTACCACTATCAGATTAGAGCCATAATGGAGAATATACATCTACCACTACCAGATTAGAGCCATAAAGGAGACTAGACATCTACCACCCCACTATCAGATTAGAGCCATAATGAAGACTAGACATCTACCACTATCAGATTAGAGCCATAAAGGAGACTAGACATCTACCACCCCACTACCACTATCAGATTAGAGCCATAATGGAGACTAGACATCTACCACCCCACTACCACTATCAGATTAGAGCCATAAAGGAGACTAGACATCTACCACCCCACTACCACTATCAGATTAGAGCCATAATTGAGACTAGAGATATACCACCCCACTACCACTATCAGATTAGAGCCATAATGGAGACCAGACATCTACCACTATCAAATTAGAGCCATAATGGAGACTAGACATCTACCACCCCACTATCACATTAGAGCCATAAAGGAGACAAGACATCTACCACCCCCACTACCACTATCAGATTAGAGCCATAATTGAGACATCTACCACCCCACTACCACTATTAGATTAGAGCCATAAAGGAGACTAGACATCTACCACCCCTCTACCACTATCAGATTAGAGCCATAATGGAGACTAGACATCTACCACCCCACTACCACTATCAGATTAGAGCCATAATTGAGACTAGACATCCACCACCCCACTACCACTATCAGATTAGAGCCATAATGGAGACCAGACATCTACCACTATCAAATTAGAGCCATAATGGAGACTAGACATCTACCACCCCACTATCACATTAGAGCCATAAAGGAGACAAGACATCTACCACCCCACTACCACTATCAGATTAGAGCCATAATTGAGACATCTACCACCCCACTACCACTATCAGATTAGAGCCATAATGGAGACTAGACATCTACCACCCCACTACCACTATCACATTAGAGCCATAAAGGAGACAAGACATCTACCACCCCACTACCACTATCAGATTAGAGCCATAATTGAGACAAGACATCTACCACCCCACTACCACTATCAGATTAGAGCCATAAAGGAGACTAGACATCTACCACCACATGATCAGATTAGAGCCATAAAGGAGGCTAGACATCTACCACCCCACTACCACTATCAGATTAGAGCCATAATGGAGACTAGACATAAACCACCCCACTACCACTATCACATTAGAGCCCTAAAGGAGACTAGACATCAACCACCCCACTACCACTATCAGATTAGAGCCATAATTGAGACTAGACATATACCACCCCACTACCACTATCAGATTAGAGCCAAAAAGGAGACTAGACATCTACCACCCCACTACCACTATCAGATTAGAGCCATAATTGAGACTAGACATCCACCACCCCACTACCACTATCCAATATAGCCATAATGGAGACTAGACATCTACCACCCCACTACCACTATCAGATTAGAGCCATGAAGGAGACTAGACATCTACCAACCCACTACCACTATCCAATATAGCCATAATGGAGACTAGACATCTACCACCCCACTACCACTATCAGATTAGAGCCATTATGGAGAATAGACATCTACCACCCCACTACCACTATCAGATTAGAGCCATAATGGAGAATAAACATCTACCACTACCAGATTAGAGCCATAAAGGAGAATAGACATCTACCAACCCACTACCACTATCAGATTAGAGCCATAATGGAGAATATACATCTACCACTACCGGATTAGAGCCATAAAGGAGACTAGACATCTACCACCCCACTATCAGATTAGAGCCATAATGAAGACTAGACATCTACCACTATCAGATTAGAGCCATAAAGGAGACTAGACATCTACCACCCCACTACCACTATCAGATTAGAGCCATAATGGAGACTAGACATAAACCACCCCACTACCACTATCACATTAGAGCCCTAAAGGAGACTAGACATCAACCACCCCACTACCACTATCAGATTAGAGCCATAATTGAGACTAGACATATACCACCCCACTACCACTATCAGATTAGAGCCAAAAAGGAGACTAGACATCTACCACCCCACTACCACTATCAGATTAGAGCCATAATTGAGACTAGACATCCACCACCCCACTACCACTATCAGATTAGAGCCATAATGGAGACTAGACATCTACCACTATCAGATTAGAGCCATAATGGAGACTAGACATCTACCACCCCACTACCACTATCAGATTAGAGCCATAAAGGAGACTAGACATCTACCAACCCACTACCACTATCCAATATAGCCATAATGGAGACTAGACATCTACCACCCCACTACCACTATCAGATTAGAGCCATTATGGAGAATAGACATCTACCACCCCACTACCACTATCAGATTAGAGCCATAATGGAGAATAGACATCTACCACTACCAGATTAGAGCCATAAAGGAGAATAGACATCTACCAACCCACTACCACTATCAGATTAGAGCCATAATGGAGAATATACATCTACCACTACCAGATTAGAGCCATAAAGGAGACTAGACATCTACCACCCCACTATCAGATTAGAGCCATAATGAAGACTAGACATCTACCACTATCAGATTAGAGCCATAAAGGAGACTAGACATCTACCACCCCACTACCACTATCAGATTAGAGCCATAATGGAGACTAGACATCTACCACCCCACTACCACTATCAGATTAGAGCCATAATGGAGACTAGACATCTACCACCCCACTACCACTATCAGATTAGAGCCATAAAGGAGACTAGACATCTACCACCCCACTACCACTATCAGATTAGAGCCATAATTGAGACTAGACATATACCACCCCACTACCACTATCAGATTAGAGCCATAATGGAGACCAGACATCTACCACTATCAAATTAGAGCCATAATGGAGACTAGACATCTACCACCCCACTATCACATTAGAGCCATAAAGGAGACAAGACATCTACCACCCCACTACCACTATCAGATTAGAGCCATAATTGAGACATCTACCACCCCACTACCACTATTAGATTAGAGCCATAAAGGAGACTAGACATCTACCACCCCTCTACCACTATCAGATTAGAGCCATAATGGAGACTAGACATCTACCACCCCACTACCACTATCAGATTAGAGCCATAATTGAGACTAGACATCCACCACCCCACTACCACTATCAGATTAGAGCCATAATGGAGACCAGACATCTACCACTATCAAATTAGAGCCATAATGGAGACTAGACATCTACCACCCCACTATCACATTAGAGCCATAAAGGAGACAAGACATCTACCACCCCACTACCACTATCAGATTAGAGCCATAATTGAGACATCTACCACCCCACTACCACTATCAGATTAGAGCCATAATGGAGACTAGACATCTACCACCCCACTACCACTATCACATTAGAGCCATAAAGGAGACAAGACATCTACCACCCCACTACCACTATCAGATTAGAGCCATAATTGAGACTAGACATCCACCACCCCACTACCACTATCAGATTAGAGCCATAATGGAGACTAGACATCTACCACCCCACTACCACTATCAGATTAGAGCCATAAAGGAGACTAGACATCTACCAACCCACTACCACTATCCAATATAGCCATAATGGAGACTAGACATCTACCACCCCCACTACCACTATCAGATTAGAGCCATTATGGAGAATAGACATCTACCACCCCACTACCACTATCAGATTAGAGCCATAATGGAGAATAGACATCTACCACTACCAGATTAGAGCCATAAAGGAGAATAGACATCTACCAACCCACTACCACTATCAGATTAGAGCCATAATGGAGAATATACATCTACCACTACCAGATTAGAGCCATAAAGGAGACTAGACATCTACCACCCCACTATCAGATTAGAGCCATAATGAAGACTAGACATCTACCACTATCAGATTAGAGCCATAAAGGAGACTAGACATCTACCACCCCACTACCACTATCAGATTAGAGCCATAATGGAGACTAGACATCTACCACCCCACTACCACTATCAGATTAGAGCCATAAAGGAGACTAGACATCTACCACCCCACTACCACTATCAGATTAGAGCCATAATTGAGACTAGACATATACCACCCCACTACCACTATCAGATTAGAGCCATAATGGAGACCAGACATCTACCACTATCAGATTAGAGCCATAATGGAGACTAGACATCTACCACTATCAGATTAGAGCCATAATGGAGACCAGACATCTACCACCCCACTACCACTATCAGATTAGAGCCATAAAGGAGACTAGACATCTACCAACCCACTACCACTATCCAATATAGCCATAATGGAGACTAGACATCTACCACCCCACTACCACTATCAGATTAGAGCCATTATGGAGAATAGACATCTACCACCCCACTACCACTATCAGATTAGAGCCATAATGGAGAATAGACATCTACCACTACCAGATTAGAGCCATAAAGGAGAATAGACATCTACCAACCCACTACCACTATCAGATTAGAGCCATAATGGAGAATATACATCTACCACTACCAGATTAGAGCCATAAAGGAGACTAGACATCTACCACCCCACTATCAGATTAGAGCCATAATGAAGACTAGACATCTACCACTATCAGATTAGAGCCATAAAGGAGACTAGACATCTACCACCCCACTACCACTATCAGATTAGAGCCATAATGGAGACTAGACATCTACCACCCCACTACCACTATCAGATTAGAGCCATAATGGAGACTAGACATCTACCACCCCCACTACCACTATCAGATTAGAGCCATAAAGGAGACTAGACATCTACCACCCCACTACCACTATCAGATTAGAGCCATAATTGAGACTAGACATATACCACCCCACTACCACTATCAGATTAGAGCCATAATGGAGACCAGACATCTACCACTATCAAATTAGAGCCATAATGGAGACTAGACATCTACCACCCCACTATCACATTAGAGCCATAAAGGAGACAAGACATCTACCACCCCACTACCACTATCAGATTAGAGCCATAATTGAGACATCTACCACCCCACTACCACTATTAGATTAGAGCCATAAAGGAGACTAGACATCTACCACCCCTCTACCACTATCAGATTAGAGCCATAATGGAGACTAGACATCTACCACCCCACTACCACTATCAGATTAGAGCCATAATTGAGACTAGACATCCACCACCCCACTACCACGATCAGATTAGAGCCATAATGGAGACCAGACATCTACCACTATCAAATTAGAGCCATAATGGAGACTAGACATCTACCACCCCACTATCACATTAGAGCCATAAAGGAGACAAGACATCTACCACCCCACTACCACTATCAGATTAGAGCCATAATTGAGACATCTACCACCCCACTACCACTATCAGATTAGAGCCATAATGGAGACTAGACATCTACCACCCCACTACCACTATCACATTAGAGCCATAAAGGAGACAAGACATCTACCACCCCACTACCACTATCAGATTAGAGCCATAATTGAGACTAGACATCCACCACCCCACTACCACTATCAGATTAGAGCCATAATGGAGACTAGACATCTACCACCCCACTACCACTATCAGATTAGAGCCATAAAGGAGACTAGACATCTACCAACCCACTACCACTATCCAATATAGCCATAATGGAGACTAGACATCTACCACCCCACTACCACTATCAGATTAGAGCCATTATGGAGAATAGACATCTACCACCCCACTACCACTATCAGATTAGAGCCATAATGGAGAATAGACATCTACCACTACCAGATTAGAGCCATAAAGGAGAATAGACATCTACCAACCCACTACCACTATCAGATTAGAGCCATAATGGAGAATATACATCTACCACTACCAGATTAGAGCCATAAAGGAGACTAGACATCTACCACCCCACTATCAGATTAGAGCCATAATGAAGACTAGACATCTACCACTATCAGATTAGAGCCATAAAGGAGACTAGACATCTACCACCCCACTACCACTATCAGATTAGAGCCATAATGGAGAATAGACATCTACCACTACCTACAGATTAGAGCCATAAAGGAGACTAGACATCTACCACCCCACTACCACTATCAGATTAGAGCCATAATTGAGACTAGAGATATACCACCCCACTACCACTATCAGATTAGAGCCATAATGGAGACCAGACATCTACCACTATCAAATTAGAGCCATAATGGAGACTAGACATCTACCACCCCACTATCACATTAGAGCCATAAAGGAGACAAGACATCTACCACCCCCACTACCACTATCAGATTAGAGCCATAATTGAGACATCTACCACCCCACTACCACTATTAGATTAGAGCCATAAAGGAGACTAGACATCTACCACCCCTCTACCACTATCAGATTAGAGCCATAATGGAGACTAGACATCTACCACCCCACTACCACTATCAGATTAGAGCCATAATTGAGACTAGACATCCACCACCCCACTACCACTATCAGATTAGAGCCATAATGGAGACCAGACATCTACCACTATCAAATTAGAGCCATAATGGAGACTAGACATCTACCACCCCACTATCACATTAGAGCCATAAAGGAGACAAGACATCTACCACCCCACTACCACTATCAGATTAGAGCCATAATTGAGACATCTACCACCCCACTACCACTATCAGATTAGAGCCATAATGGAGACTAGACATCTACCACCCCACTACCACTATCACATTAGAGCCATAAAGGAGACAAGACATCTACCACCCCACTACCACTATCAGATTAGAGCCATAATTGAGACAAGACATCTACCACCCCACTACCACTATCAGATTAGAGCCATAAAGGAGACTAGACATCTACCACCACATGATCAGATTAGAGCCATAAAGGAGGCTAGACATCTACCACCCCACTACCACTATCAGATTAGAGCCATAATGGAGACTAGACATAAACCACCCCACTACCACTATCACATTAGAGCCCTAAAGGAGACTAGACATCAACCACCCCACTACCACTATCAGATTAGAGCCATAATTGAGACTAGACATATACCACCCCACTACCACTATCAGATTAGAGCCAAAAAGGAGACTAGACATCTACCACCCCACTACCACTATCAGATTAGAGCCATAATTGAGACTAGACATCCACCACCCCACTACCACTATCCAATATAGCCATAATGGAGACTAGACATCTACCACCCCACTACCACTATCAGATTAGAGCCATGAAGGAGACTAGACATCTACCAACCCACTACCACTATCCAATATAGCCATAATGGAGACTAGACATCTACCACCCCACTACCACTATCAGATTAGAGCCATTATGGAGAATAGACATCTACCACCCCACTACCACTATCAGATTAGAGCCATAATGGAGAATAAACATCTACCACTACCAGATTAGAGCCATAAAGGAGAATAGACATCTACCAACCCACTACCACTATCAGATTAGAGCCATAATGGAGAATATACATCTACCACTACCGGATTAGAGCCATAAAGGAGACTAGACATCTACCACCCCACTATCAGATTAGAGCCATAATGAAGACTAGACATCTACCACTATCAGATTAGAGCCATAAAGGAGACTAGACATCTACCACCCCACTACCACTATCAGATTAGAGCCATAATGGAGACTAGACATAAACCACCCCCACTACCACTATCACATTAGAGCCCTAAAGGAGACTAGACATCAACCACCCCACTACCACTATCAGATTAGAGCCATAATTGAGACTAGACATATACCACCCCACTACCACTATCAGATTAGAGCCAAAAAGGAGACTAGACATCTACCACCCCACTACCACTATCAGATTAGAGCCATAATTGAGACTAGACATCCACCACCCCACTACCACTATCAGATTAGAGCCATAATGGAGACTAGACATCTACCACTATCAGATTAGAGCCATAATGGAGACTAGACATCTACCACCCCACTACCACTATCAGATTAGAGCCATAAAGGAGACTAGACATCTACCAACCCACTACCACTATCCAATATAGCCATAATGGAGACTAGACATCTACCACCCCACTACCACTATCAGATTAGAGCCATTATGGAGAATAGACATCTACCACCCCACTACCACTATCAGATTAGAGCCATAATGGAGAATAGACATCTACCACTACCAGATTAGAGCCATAAAGGAGAATAGACATCTACCAACCCACTACCACTATCAGATTAGAGCCATAATGGAGAATATACATCTACCACTACCAGATTAGAGCCATAAAGGAGACTAGACATCTACCACCCCACTATCAGATTAGAGCCATAATGAAGACTAGACATCTACCACTATCAGATTAGAGCCATAAAGGAGACTAGACATCTACCACCCCACTACCACTATCAGATTAGAGCCATAATGGAGACTAGACATCTACCACCCCACTACCACTATCAGATTAGAGCCATAATGGAGACTAGACATCTACCACCCCACTACCACTATCAGATTAGAGCCATAAAGGAGACTAGACATCTACCACCCCCACTACCACTATCAGATTAGAGCCATAATTGAGACTAGACATATACCACCCCACTACCACTATCAGATTAGAGCCATAATGGAGACCAGACATCTACCACTATCAAATTAGAGCCATAATGGAGACTAGACATCTACCACCCCACTATCACATTAGAGCCATAAAGGAGACAAGACATCTACCACCCCACTACCACTATCAGATTAGAGCCATAATTGAGACATCTACCACCCCACTACCACTATTAGATTAGAGCCATAAAGGAGACTAGACATCTACCACCCCTCTACCACTATCAGATTAGAGCCATAATGGAGACTAGACATCTACCACCCCACTACCACTATCAGATTAGAGCCATAATTGAGACTAGACATCCACCACCCCACTACCACTATCAGATTAGAGCCATAATGGAGACCAGACATCTACCACTATCAAATTAGAGCCATAATGGAGACTAGACATCTACCACCCCCACTATCACATTAGAGCCATAAAGGAGACAAGACATCTACCACCCCACTACCACTATCAGATTAGAGCCATAATTGAGACATCTACCACCCCACTACCACTATCAGATTAGAGCCATAATGGAGACTAGACATCTACCACCCCACTACCACTATCACATTAGAGCCATAAAGGAGACAAGACATCTACCACCCCACTACCACTATCAGATTAGAGCCATAATTGAGACTAGACATCCACCACCCCACTACCACTATCAGATTAGAGCCATAATGGAGACTAGACATCTACCACCCCACTACCACTATCAGATTAGAGCCATAAAGGAGACTAGACATCTACCAACCCACTACCACTATCCAATATAGCCATAATGGAGACTAGACATCTACCACCCCACTACCACTATCAGATTAGAGCCATTATGGAGAATAGACATCTACCACCCCACTACCACTATCAGATTAGAGCCATAATGGAGAATAGACATCTACCACTACCAGATTAGAGCCATAAAGGAGAATAGACATCTACCAACCCACTACCACTATCAGATTAGAGCCATAATGGAGAATATACATCTACACTACCAGATTAGAGCCATAAAGGAGACTAGACATCTACCACCCACTATCAGATTAGAGCCATAATGAAGACTAGACATCTACCACTATCAGTAGAGCATAAGGAGACTAGACATCTACACCCCACTACCACTATCAGATTAGAGCATAATGGAGACTAGACATCTACCACCCCACTACCACTATCCAGATTAGAGCCATAAAGGAGACTAGACATCTACCACCCCACTACCACTATCAGATTAGAGCCATAATTGAGACTAGACATATACACCCCACTACCACTATCAGATTAGAGCCATAATGGAGACCAGACATCTACCACTATCAGATTAGAGCCCATAATGGAGACTAGACATCTACCACTATCAGATTAGAGCCATAATGGAGACCAGACATCTACCACCCCACTACCACTATCAGATTAGAGCCATAAAGGAGACTAGACATCTACCAACCCACTACCACTATCCAATATAGCCATAATGGAGACTAGACATCTACCACCCCACTACCACTATCAGATTAGAGCCATTATGGAGAATAGACATCTACCACCCCACTACCACTATCAGATTAGAGCCATAATGGAGAATAGACATCTACCACTACCAGATTAGAGCCATAAAGGAGAATAGACATCTACCAACCCACTACCACTATCAGATTAGAGCCATAATGGAGAATATACATCTACCACTACCAGATTAGAGCCATAAAGGAGACTAGACATCTACCACCCCACTATCAGATTAGAGCCATAATGAAGACTAGACATCTACCACTATCAGATTAGAGCCATAAAGGAGACTAGACATCTACCACCCCACTACCACTATCAGATTAGAGCCATAATGGAGACTAGACATCTACCACCCCACTACCACTATCAGATTAGAGCCATAATGGAGACTAGACATCTACCACCCCACTACCACTATCAGATTAGAGCCATAAAGGAGACTAGACATCTACCACCCCACTACCACTATCAGATTAGAGCCATAATTGAGACTAGACATATACCACCCCACTACCACTATCAGATTAGAGCCATAATGGAGACCAGACATCTACCACTATCAAATTAGAGCCATAATGGAGACTAGACATCTACCACCCCACTATCACATTAGAGCCATAAAGGAGACAAGACATCTACCACCCCACTACCACTATCAGATTAGAGCCATAATTGAGACATCTACCACCCCACTACCACTATTAGATTAGAGCCATAAAGGAGACTAGACATCTACCAACCCCTCTACCACTATCAGATTAGAGCCATAATGGAGACTAGACATCTACCACCCCACTACCACTATCAGATTAGAGCCATAATTGAGACTAGACATCCACCACCCCACTACCACGATCAGATTAGAGCCATAATGGAGACCAGACATCTACCACTATCAAATTAGAGCCATAATGGAGACTAGACATCTACCACCCCACTATCACATTAGAGCCATAAAGGAGACAAGACATCTACCACCCCACTACCACTATCAGATTAGAGCCATAATTGAGACATCTACCACCCCACTACCACTATCAGATTAGAGCCATAATGGAGACTAGACATCTACCACCCCACTACCCACTATCACATTAGAGCCATAAAGGAGACAAGACATCTACCACCCCACTACCACTATCAGATTAGAGCCATAATTGAGACTAGACATCCACCACCCCCACTACCACTATCAGATTAGAGCCATAATGGAGACTAGACATCTACCACCCCCACTACCACTATCAGATTAGAGCCATAAAGGAGACTAGACATCTACCAACCCACTACCACTATCCAATATAGCCATAATGGAGACTAGACATCTACCACCCCACTACCACTATCAGATTAGAGCCATTATGGAGAATAGACATCTACCACCCCACTACCACTATCAGATTAGAGCCATAATGGAGAATAGACATCTACCACTACCAGATCTAGAGCCATAAAGGAGAATAGACATCTACCCAACCCACTACCACATAGATTGAGCCATAATGGAGAATATACATCTACCATACAGATTAGAGCCATAAAGGAGACTAGACATCTACCACCCCACTATCAGATTAGAGCCATAAGAAGACTAGACATCTACCACTATCAGATTAGAGCCATAAAGGAGGACTAGACATCTACCACCCCACTACCACTATCAGATTAGAGCCATAATGGGAATAGACATCTACCACCCCACTACCACTATCAGATTAGAGCCATAAAGGAGACTAGACATCTACCACCCCACTACCACTATCAGATTAGAGCCATAATTGAGACTAGACATCTACCACCCCACTACCACTATCAGATTAGAGCCATAATGGAGACTAGACATCTACCACTATCAGATTAGAGCCATAATGGAGACTAGACATCTACCACCCCACTATCACATTAGAGCCATAAAGGAGACTAGACATCTACCACCCCACTACCACTATCAGATTAGAGCCATAATTGAGACATCTACCACCCCACTACCACTATCAGATTAGAGCCATAAAGGAGACTAGACATCTACCACCCCACTACCACTATCAGATTAGAGCCATAATGGAGACTAGACATCTACCACCCCACTACCACTATCAGATTAGAGCCATAATTGAGACTAGACATCTACCACCCCACTACCACTATCAGATTAGAGCCATAATGGAGACTAGACATCTACCACTATCAGATTAGAGCCATAATGGAGACTAGACATCTACCACCACTATCAGATTAGAGCCATAAAGGAGACTAGACATCTACCACCCCACTACCACTATCAGATTAGAGCCATAATTGAGACATCTACCACCCCACTACCACTATCAGATTAGAGCCATAATGGAGACTAGACATCTACCACCCCACTACCACTATCAGATTAGAGCCATAAAGGAGACTAGACATCTACCACCCCACTACCACTATCAGATTAGAGCCATAATTGAGACTAGACATCTACCACCCCACTACCACTATCAGATTAGAGCCATAAAGGAGACTAGACATCTACCACCACATATCAGATTAGAGCCATAAAGGAGACTAGACATCTACCACCCCACTACCACTATCAGATTAGAGCCATAATGGAGACTAGACATCTACCACCCCACTACCACTATCAGATTAGAGCCATAAAGGAGACTAGACATCTACCACCCCACTACCACTATCAGATTAGAGCCATAATGGAGACTAGACATCTACCACCCCACTACCACTATCAGATTAGAGCCATAAAGGAGACTAGACATCTACCACCCCACTACCACTATCAGATTAGAGCCATAATGGAGACTAGACATCTACCACCCCACTACCACTATCAGATTAGAGCCATAATGGAGACTAGACATCTACCACCCCACTACCACTATCAGATTAGAGCCATAAGGAGACTAGACATCTACCACCCCACTACCACTATCAGATAGAGCCATAATGGAGACTAGACATCTACCACCCCACTACCACTATCAGATTAGAGCCATAATGGAGACTAGACATCTACCACCCCACTACCACTATCAGATTAGAGCCATAATGGAGATAGACATCTACCACTACCAGATTAGAGCCATAAAGGAGATAGACATCTACCACCCCACTACCACTATCAGATTAGAGCCATAATGGAGAATAGACATCTACCACTATCAGATTAGAGCCATAAAGGAGACTAGACATCTACCACCCCACTATCAGATTAGAGCCATAATGGAGACTAGACATCTACCACTATCAGATTAGAGCCATAAAGGAGACTAGACATCTACCACCCCACTACCACTATCAGATTAGAGCCATAATGGAGACTAGACATACCACCCCACTACCACTATCAGATTAGAGCCATAAAGGAGACTAGACATCTACCACCCCACTACCACTATCAGATTAGAGCCATAATTGAGACTAGACATCTACCACCCCACTACCACTATCAGATTAGAGCCATAAAGGAGACTAGACATCTACCACCCCACTACCACTATCAGATTAGAGCCATAATTGAGACTAGACATCTACCACCCCACTACCACTATCAGATTAGAGCCATAATGGAGACTAGACATCTACCACTATCAGATTAGAGCCATAATGGAGACTAGACATCTACCACCCCACTACCACTATCAGATTAGAGCCATAAAGGAGACTAGACATCTACCACCCCACTACCACTATCAATAGAGCCATAATGGAGACTAGACATCTACCACCCCACTACCACTATCAGATTAGAGCCATAATGGAGACTAGACATCTACCACCCCACTACCACTATCAGATTAGAGCCATAATGGAGACTAGACATCTACCACTACCAGATTAGAGCCATAAAGGAGACTAGACATCTACCAACCCACTACCACTATCAGATTAGAGCCATAATGGAGAATAGACATCTACCACTACCAGATTAGAGCCATAAAGGAGACTAGACATCTACCACCCCACTATCAGATTAGAGCCATAATGAAGACTAGACATCTACCACTATCAGATTAGAGCCATAAAGGAGACTAGACATCTACCACCCCACTACCACTATCAGATTAGAGCCATAATGGAGACTAGACATCTACCACCCCACTACCACTATCAGATTAGAGCCATAATGGAGACTAGACATCTACCACCCCACTACCACTATCAGATTAGAGCCATAAAGGAGACTAGACATCTACCACCCCACTACCACTATCAGATTAGAGCCATAATTGAGACTAGACATCTACCACCCCACTACCACTATCAGATTAGAGCCATAATGGAGACCAGACATCTACCACTATCAAATTAGAGCCATAATGGAGACTAGACATCTACCACCCCACTATCACATTAGAGCCATAAAGGAGACAAGACATCTACCACCCCACTACCACTATCAGATTAGAGCCATAATTGAGACATCTACCACCCCACTACCACTATCAGATTAGAGCCATAAAGGAGACTAGACATCTACCACCCCACTACCACTATCAGATTAGAGCCATAATGGAGACTAGACATCTACCACCCCACTACCACTATCAGATTAGAGCCATAATTGAGACTAGACATCTACCACCCCACTACCACTATCAGATTAGAGCCATAATGGAGACTAGACATCTACCACTATCAGATTAGAGCCATAATGGAGACTAGACATCTACCACCCCACTATCACATTAGAGCCATAAAGGAGACTAGACATCTACCACCCCACTACCACTATCAGATTAGAGCCATAATTGAGACATCTACCACCCCACTACCACTATCAGATTAGAGCCATAATGGAGACTAGACATCTACCACCCACTACCACTATCAGATTAGAGCCATAAAGGAGACTAGACATCTACCACCCCACTACCACTATCAGATTAGAGCCATAATTGAGACTAGACATCTACCACCCCACTACCACTATCAGATTAGAGCCATAATGGAGACTAGACATCTACCACCCCACTACCACTATCAGATTAGAGCCATAAAGGAGACTAGACATCTACCACCCCACTACCACTATCAGATAGAGCCATAATGGAGACTAGACATCTACCACCCCACTACCACTATCAGATTAGAGCCATAATGGAGACTAGACATCTACCACCCCACTACCACTATCAGATTAGAGCCATAATGGAGAATAGACATCTACCACTACCAGATTAGAGCCATAAAGGAGACTAGACATCTACCACCCACTACCACTATCAGATTAGAGCCATAATGGAGAATAGACATCTACCACTATCAGATTAGAGCCATAAAGGAGACTAGACATCTACCACCCCACTATCAGATTAGAGCCATAATGAAGACTAGACATCTACCACTATCAGATTAGAGCCATAAAGGAGACTAGACATCTACCACCCCACTACCACTATCAGATTAGAGCCATAATGGAGACTAGACATCTACCACCCCACTACCACTATCAGATTAGAGCCATAAAGGAGACTAGACATCTACCACCCCACTACCACTATCAGATTAGAGCCATAATTGAGACTAGACATCTACCACCCCACTACCACTATCAGATTAGAGCCATAATGGAGACTAGACATCTACCACTATCAAGATTAGAGCCATAATGGAGACTAGACATCTACCACCCCACTATCACATTAGAGCCATAAAGGAGACTAGACATCTACCACCCCACTACCACTATCAGATTAGAGCCATAATTGAGACATCTACCACCCCACTACCACTATCAGATTAGAGCCATAAAGGAGACTAGACATCTACCACCCCACTACCACTATCAGATTAGAGCCATAATGGAGACTAGACATCTACCACCCCACTACCACTATCAGATTAGAGCCATAATTGAGACTAGACATCTACCACCCCACTACCACTATCAGATTAGAGCCATAATGGAGACTAGACATCTACCACTATCAGATTAGAGCCATAATGGAGACTAGACATCTACCACCCCACTATCACATTAGAGCCATAAAGGAGACTAGACATCTACCACCCCACTACCACTATCAGATTAGAGCCATAATTGAGACATCTACCACCCCACTACCACTATCAGATTAGAGCCATAATGGAGAATAGACATCTACCACTACCAGATTAGAGCCATAAAGGAGACTAGACATCTACCACCCCACTACCACTATCAGATTAGAGCCATAATGGAGAATAGACATCTACCACTATCAGATTAGAGCCATAAAGGAGACTAGACATCTACCACCCCACTATCAGATTAGAGCCATAATGGAGACTAGACATCTACCACTATCAGATTAGAGCCATAAAGGAGACTAGACATCTACCACCCCACTACCACTATCAGATTAGAGCCATAATGGAGACTAGACATCTACCACCCCACTACCACTATCAGATTAGAGCCATAATGGAGACTAGACATCTACCACCCCACTACCACTATCAGATTAGAGCCATAAAGGAGACTAGACATCTACCACCCCACTACCACTATCAGATTAGAGCCATAATTGAGACTAGACATCTACCACCCCACTACCACTATCAGATTAGAGCCATAATGGAGACCAGACATCTACCACTATCAATTAGAGCCATAATGGAGACTAGACATCTACCACCCCACTATCACATTAGAGCCATAAAGGAGACAAGACATCTACCACCCCACTACCACTATCAGATTAGAGCCATAATTGAGACATCTACCACCCCACTACCACTATCAGATTAGAGCCATAAAGGAGACTAGACATCTACCACCCCACTACCACTATCAGATTAGAGCCATAATGGAGACTAGACATCTACCACCCCACTACCACTATCAGATTAGAGCCATAATTGAGACTAGACATCTACCACCCCACTACCACTATCAGATTAGAGCCATAATGGAGACTAGACATCTACCACTATCAGATTAGAGCCATAATGGAGACTAGACATCTACCACCCCACTATCAGATTAGAGCCATAAAGGAGACTAGACATCTACCACCCCACTACCACTATCAGATTAGAGCCATAATTGAGACATCTACCACCCCACTACCACTATCAGATTAGAGCCATAATGGAGACTAGACATCTACCACCCCACTACCACTATCAGATTAGAGCCATAAAGGAGACTAGACATCTACCACCCCACTACCACTATCAGATTAGAGCCATAATTGAGACTAGACATCTACCACCCCACTACCACTATCAGATTAGAGCCATAATGGAGACTAGACATCTACCACCCCACTACCACTATCAGATTAGAGCCATAAAGGAGACTAGACATCTACCACCCCACTACCACTATCAATAGAGCCATAATGGAGACTAGACATCTACCACCCCACTACCACTATCAGATTAGAGCCATAATGGAGAATAGACATCTACCACCCCACTACCACTATCAGATTAGAGCCATAATGGAGACTAGACATCTACCACTACCAGATTAGAGCCATAAAGGAGACTAGACATCTACCAACCCACTACCACTATCAGATTAGAGCCATAATGGAGAATAGACATCTACCACTACCAGATTAGAGCCATAAAGGAGACTAGACATCTACCACCCCACTATCAGATTAGAGCCATAATGAAGACTAGACATCTACCACTATCAGATTAGAGCCATAAAGGAGACTAGACATCTACCACCCCACTACCACTATCAGATTAGAGCCATAATGGAGACTAGACATCTACCACCCACTACCACTATCAGATTAGAGCCATAAAGGAGACTAGACATCTACCACCCCACTACCACTATCAGATTAGAGCCATAATTGAGACTAGACATCTACCACCCCACTACCACTATCAGATTAGAGCCATAATGGAGACTAGACATCTACCACTATCAATTAGAGCCATAATGGAGACTAGACATCTACCACCCCACTATCAGATTAGAGCCATAAAGGAGACTAGACATCTACCACCCCACTACCACTATCAGATTAGAGCCATAATTGAGACATCTACCACCCCACTACCACTATCAGATTAGAGCCATAAAGGAGACTAGACATCTACCACCCCACTACCACTATCAGATTAGAGCCATAATGGAGACTAGACATCTACCACCCCACTACCACTATCAGATTAGAGCCATAATTGAGACTAGACATCTACCACCCCACTACCACTATCAGATTAGAGCCATAATGGAGACTAGACATCTACCACTATCAGATTAGAGCCATAATGGAGACTAGACATCTACCACCCCACTATCAGATTAGAGCCATAAAGGAGACTAGACATCTACCACCCCACTACCACTATCAGATTAGAGCCATAATTGAGACATCTACCACCCCACTACCACTATCAGATTAGAGCCATAATGGAGACTAGACATCTACCACCCACTACCACTATCACATTAGAGCCATAAAGGAGACCAAGACATCTACCCACCCCACTACCACTATCAGATTAGAGCCATAATTGAGACTAGACATCTACCACCCCACTACCACTATCAGATTAGAGCCATAATGGAGACTAGACATCTACCACCCCACTACCACTATCAGATTAGAGCCATAATTGAGACTAGACATCTACCACCCCCGCTACCACTATCAGATTAGAGCCATAAAAGGAGACCAGACATCTACCACTATCAAATTAGAGCCATAATGGAGACTAGACATCTTACCAACCCCACTATCACATTAGAGCCATAAAGGAGACAAGACATCTTACCACCCCACTACCACTATCAGATTAGAGCCATAATTGAGACATTCTACCACCCCACTACCACTATTTAGATTAGAGCCATAAAGGAGACTAGACATCTACCACCCCTCTACCACTATCAGATTAGAGCCATAATGGAGACTAGACATCTACCACCCCACTACCACTATCAGATTAGAGCCATAATTGAGACTAGACATCCACCACCCCCACTACCACTATCAGATTAGAGCCATAATGGAGACCAGACATCTACCACTATCAAATTAGAGCCATCATGGAGACTAGACATCTACCACCCCACTATCACATTAGAGCCATAAAGGAGACAAGACATCTACCACCCCACTACCACTATCAGATTAGAGCCATAATTGAGACATCTACCACCCCACTACCACTATCAGATTAGAGCCATAATGGAGACCAGACATCTACCACTATCAAATTAGAGCCATAATGGAGACTATGACATCTACCACCCCACTATCACATTAGAGCCATAAAGGAGACAAGACATCTACCACCCCACTACCACTATCAGATTAGAGCCATAATTGAGACATCTACCACCCCACTACCACTATCAGATTAGAGCCATAAAGGAGACTAGACATCTACCACCCCACTACCACTATCAGATTAGAGCCATAATGGAGACTAGACATCTACCACCCCACTACCACTATCACATTAGAGCCATAAAGGAGACAAGACATCTACCACCCCACTACCACTATCAGATTAGAGCCATAATTGAGACTAGACATCTACCACCCCACTACCACTATCAGATTAGAGCCATAATGAGACTAGACATATACCACCCCACTACCACTATCAGATTAGAGCCATAATGGAGACCAGACATCTACCACTATCAAATTAGAGCCATAATGGAGACTAGACATCTACCACCCCACTATCACATTAGAGCCATAAAGGAGACAAGACATCTACCACCCCACTACCACTATCAGATTAGAGCCATAATTGAGACATCTACCACCCCACTACCACTATTAGATTAGAGCCATAAAGGAGACTAGACATCTACCACCCCTCTAACCACTATCAGATTAGAGCCATAATGGAGACTAGACATCTACCACCCCCACTACCACTATCAGATTAGAGCCATAATTGAGACTAGACATCCACCACCCCACTACCACTATCAGATTAGAGCCATAATGGAGACCAGACATCTACCACTATCAAATTAGAGCCATAATGGAGACTAGACATCTACCACCCCACTATCACATTAGAGCCATAAAGGAGACAAGACATCTACCACCCCACTACCACTATCAGATTAGAGCCATAATTGAGACATCTACCACCCCACTACCACTATCAGATTAGAGCCATAATGGAGACAGACATCTACCACTATCAAATTAGAGCCATAATGGAGACTAGACATCTACCACCCCACTATCACATTAGAGCCATAAAGGAGACAAGACATCTACCACCCCCACTACCACTATCAGATTAGAGCCATAATTGAGACATCTACCACCCCACTACCACTATCAGATTAGAGCCATAAAGGAGACTAGACATCTACCACCCCACTACCACTATCAGATTAGAGCCATAATGGAGACTAGACATCTACCACCCCACTACCACTATCACATTAGAGCCATAAAGGAGACAAGACATCTACCACCCCACTACCACTATCAGATTAGAGCCATAATTGAGACTAGACATCAACCACCCCACTACCACTATCAGATTAGAGCCATAATTGAGACAAGACATCTACCACCCCACTACCACTATCAGATTAGAGCCATAAAGGAGACTAGACATCTACCACCCCACTACCACTATCAGATTAGAGCCATAATTGAGACAAGACATCTACCACCCCACTACCACTATCAGATTAGAGCCATAAAGGAGACTAGACATCTACCACCCCATGATCAGATTAGAGCCATAAAGGAGGCTAGACATCTACCACCCCACTACCACTATCAGATTAGAGCCATAATGGAGACTAGACATAAACCACCCCACTACCACTATCACATTAGAGCCCTAAAGGAGACTAGACATCAACCACCCCACTACCACTATCAGATTAGAGCCATAATTGAGACTAGACATATACCACCCCACTACCACTATCAGATTAGAGCCAAAAAGGAGACTAGACATCTACCACCCCACTACCACTATCAGATTAGAGCCATAATTGAGACTAGACATCCACCACCCCACTACCACTATCAGATTAGAGCCATAATGGAGACTAGACATCTACCACTATCAGATTAGAGCCATAATGGAGACTAGACATCTACCACCCCACTACCACTATCAGATTAGAGCCATAAAGGAGACTAGACATCTACCAACCCACTACCACTATCCAATATAGCCATAATGGAGACTAGACATCTACCACCCCACTACCACTATCAGATTAGAGCCATTATGGAGAATAGACATCTACCACCCCACTACCACTATCAGATTAGAGCCATAATGGAGAATAGACATCTACCACTACCAGATTAGAGCCATAAAGGAGAATAGACATCTACCAACCCACTACCACTATCAGATTAGAGCCATAATGGAGAATATACATCTACCACTACCAGATTAGAGCCATAAAGGAGACTAGACATCTACCACCCCACTATCAGATTAGAGCCATAATGAAGACTAGACATCTACCACTATCAGATTAGAGCCATAAAGGAGACTAGACATCTACCACCCACTACCACTATCAGATTAGAGCCATAATGGAGACTAGACATAAACCACCCCACTACCACATTAGAGCCCTAAAGGAGACTAGACATCAACCACCCCACTACCACTATCAGATTAGAGCCATAATTGAGACTAGACATATACCACCCCACTACCACTATCAGATTAGAGCCAAAAAGGAGACTAGACATCTACCACCCCACTACCACTATCAGATTAGAGCCATAATTGAGACTAGACATCCACCACCCCACTACCACTATCAGATTAGAGCCATTATGGAGACTAGACATCTACCACTATCAGATTAGAGCCATAATGGAGACTAGACATCTACCACCCCACTACCACTATCAGATTAGAGCCATAAAGGAGACTAGACATCTACCAACCCACTACCACTATCCAATATAGCCATAATGGAGACTAGACATCTACCACCCCACTACCACTATCAGATTAGAGCCATAAAGGAGACTAGACATCTACCACCCCACTACCACTATCAGATTAGAGCCATAATGGAAGACTAGACATCTACCACCCCACTACCACTATCAGATTAGAGCCATAAAGGAGACTAGACATCTACCACCCCCACTACCACTATCAGATTAGAGCCATAATTGAGACTAGACATATACCACCCCACTACCACTATCAGATTAGAGCCATAATGGAGACCAGACATCTACCACTATCAAATTAGAGCCATAATGGAGACTAGACATCTACCACCCCACTATCACATTAGAGCCATAAAGGAGACAAGACATCTACCACCCCACTACCACTATCAGATAGAGCCATAATTGAGACATCTACCACCCCACTACCACTATTAGATTAGAGCCATAAAGGAGACTAGACATCTACCACCCCTCTACCACTATGAGATTAGAGCCATAATGGAGACTAGACATCTACCACCCCACTACCACTATGAGATTAGAGCCATAATTGAGACTAGACATCCACCACCCCACTACCACTATCAGATTAGAGCCATAATGGAGACCAGACATCTACCACTATCAAATTAGAGCCATATGGAGACTAGACATCTACCACCCCACTATCACATTAGAGCCATAAAGGAGACAAGACATCTACCACCCCCACTACCACTATCAGATTAGAGCCATAATTGAGACATCTACCACCCCACTACCACTATCAGATTAGAGCCATAATGGAGACTAGACATCTACCACCCACTACCACTATCACATTAGAGCCATAAAGGAGACAAGACATCTACCACCCCACTACCACTATCAGATTAGAGCCATAATTGAGACTAGACATCTACCACCCCACTACCACTATCAGATTAGAGCCATAATGGAGACTAGACATCTACCACCCCACTACCACTATCAGATTAGAGCCATAATTGAGACTAGGACATCTACCACCCCGCTACCACTATCAGATTAGAGCCATAAAGGAGACCAGACATCTACCACTATCAAATAGAGCCATAATGGAGACTATGAACATCTACCACACCCACTACACATAGAGCCATAAAGGAGACAAGACATCTACCACCCCACTACCACTATCAGATTAGAGCCATAATTGAGACATCTACCAACCCCACTACCACTATTAGATTAGAGCCATCAAGGAGACTAGACATCTACCACCCCTACCACTATCAGATTAGAGCCATAATGGAGACTAGACATCTACCACCCCACTACCACTATCAGATTAGAGCCATAATTGAGACTAGACATCCACCACCCACTACCACTATCAGATTAGAGCCATAATGGAGACCAGACATCTACCACTATCAAATTAAGCCATAATGGAGACTAGACATCTACCACCCCACTATCACATTAGAGCCATAAAGGAGACTAGACATCTACCACCCCACTACCACTATCAGATTAGAGCCATAATTGAGACATCTACCACCCCACTACCACTATCAGATTAGAGCCATAATGGAGACTAGACATCTACCACTATCAGATTAGAGCCATAATGGAGACTAGACATCTACCACCCACTATCACATTAGAGCCATAAAGGAGACTAGACATCTACCACCCCACTACCACTATCAGATTAGAGCCATAATGAGACATCTACCACCCCACTACCACTATCAGATTAGAGCCATAAAGGAGACTAGACATCTACCACCCCACTACCACTATCAGATTAGAGCCATAATGGAGACTAGACATCTACCACCCCACTACCACTATCAGATTAGAGCCATAAAGGAGACTAGACATCTACCAC
Organism: Oncorhynchus kisutch; assembly: GCF_002021735.2. Taxonomy (NCBI): domain Eukaryota; kingdom Metazoa; phylum Chordata; class Actinopteri; order Salmoniformes; family Salmonidae; genus Oncorhynchus; species Oncorhynchus kisutch. The sequence continues at coordinate 74,334,294 of NC_034178.2, forward strand.
CCCACTACCACTATCAGATTAGAGCCATAATTGAGACTAGACATCTACCACCCCACTACCACTATCAGATTAGAGCCATAATGGAGACTAGACATCTACCACCCCACTACCACTATCAGATTAGAGCCATAATGAGACTAGACATCTACCACCCCACTACCACTATCAGATTAGAGCCATAAAGGAGACTAGACATCTACCACCCCACTACCACTATCAGATTAGAGCCATAATGGAGACTAGACATCAACCACCCCACTACCACTATCAGATTAGAGCCATAATTGAGACTAGACATCTACCACCACATGATCAGATTAGAGCCATAAAGGAGACTAGACATCTACCACCCCACTACCACTATCAGATTAGAGCCATAATGGAGACTAGACATCTACCACCCCACTACCACTATCAGATTAGAGCCATAAAGGAGACTAGACATCTACCACCCCACTACCACTATCAGATTAGAGCCATAATGGAGACTAGACATCTACCACCCCACTACCACTATCAGATTAGAGCCATAATTGAGACTAGACATCTACCACCCCACTACCACTATCAGATTAGAGCCATAAAGGAGACTAGACATCTACCACCCCACTACCACTATCAGATTAGAGCCATAATTGAGACTAGACATCTACCACCCCTCTACCACTATCAGATTAGAGCCATAAAGGAGACTAGACATCTACCACCCCACTATCAGATTAGAGCCATAAAGGAGACTAGACATCTACCACCCCACTACCACTATCAGATTAGAGCCATAATGGAGACTAGACATCTACCACCCCACTACCACTATCAGATTAGAGCCATAAGGAGACTAGACATCTACCACCCCACTACCACTATCAGATTAGAGCCATAATGAGACTAGACATCTACCACCCCACTACCACTATCAGATTAGAGCCATAAAGGAGACTAGACATCTACCACCCCACTACCACTATCAGATTAGAGCCATAATTGAGACTAGACATCTACCACCCCACTACCACTATCAGATTAGAGCCATAATGGAGACTAGACATCTACCACCACTACCACTATCAGATTAGAGCCATAATGGAGACTAGACATCTACCACCCCACTACCACTATCAGATTAGAGCCATAATGGAGACTAGACATCTACCACCCCACTACCACTATCAGATTAGAGCCATAATGGAGACTCAGACATCTACCAACTACCAGATTAGAGCATAAAGGAGAATAGACATCTACCAACCCACTACCACTATCAGATTAGAGCCATAATGGAGAATATACATCTCCACTATCAGATTAGAGCCATAAAGGAGACTAGACATCTACCACCCCACTACCACTATCAGATTAGAGCCATAATGGAGACTAGACATCTACCACCCCACTACCACTATCAGATTAGAGCCATAAAGGAGACTAGACATCTACCACCCCACTACCACTATCAGATTAGAGCCATAAAGGAGACTAGACATCTACCACCCCACTACCACTATCAGATTAGAGCCATAATGGAGACTAGACATCTACCACCCCACTACCACTATCAGATTAGAGCCATAATGAGACTAGACATCTACCACCCCACTACCACTATCAGATTAGAGCCATAATGGAGACTAGACATCTACCACTATCAGATTAGAGCCATAAAGGAGACTAGACATCTACCACCCCACTACCACTATCAGATTAGAGCCATAATGGAGACTAGACATCTACCACCCCACTACCACTATCAGATTAGAGCCATAAAGGAGACTAGACATCTACCACCCCACTACCACTATCAGATTAGAGCCATAATGAGACTAGACATCTACCACCCCACTACCACTATCAGATTAGAGCCATAAAGGAGACTAGACATCTACCACCCCACTACCACTATCAGATTAGAGCCATAATTGAGACTAGACATCTACCACCCACTACCACTATCAGATTAGAGCCATAATGGAGACTAGACATCTACCACTATCAGATTAGAGCCATAATGGAGACTAGACATCTACCACCCCACTACCACTATCAGATTAGAGCCATAAAGGAGACTAGACATCTACCAACCCACTACCACTATCCAATATAGCCATAATGGAGACTAGACATCTACCACCCCACTACCACTATCAGATTAGAGCCATAAAGGAGACTAGACATCTACCACCCCACTACCACTATCAGATTAGAGCCATAATGGAGACTAGACATCTACCACCCCACTACCACTATCAGATTAGAGCCATAAAGGAGACTAGACATCTACCACCCCACTACCACTATCAGATTAGAGCCATAATGAGACTAGACATCTACCACCCCACTACCACTATCAGATTAGAGCCATAATGGAGACCAGACATCTACCACTATCAAATTAGAGCCATAATGGAGACTAGACATCTACCACCCACTATCACATTAGAGCCATAAGGAGACTAGACATCTACCACCCCACTACCACTATCAGATTAGAGCCATAATTGAGACATCTACCACCCCACTACAGATTAGAGCCATAAAGGAGACTAGACATCTACCACCCCACTACCACTATCAGATTAGAGCCATAATGGAGACTAGACATCTACCACCCCACTACCACTATCAGATTAGAGCCATAATTGAGACTAGACATCTACCACCCCACTACCACTATCAGATTAGAGCCATAATGGAGACTAGACATCTACCACTATCAGATTAGAGCCATAATGGAGACTAGACATCTACCACCCCACTATCACATTAGAGCCATAAAGGAGACAAGACATCTACCACCCCACTACCACTATCAGATTAGAGCCATAATTGAGACATCTACCACCCACTACCACTATCAGATTAGAGCCATAATGGAGACTAGACATCTACCACCCCACTACCACTATCAGATTAGAGCCATAAAGGAGACTAGACATCTACCACCCCACTACCACTATCAGATTAGAGCCATAATGAGACTAGACATCTACCACCCCACTACCACTATCAGATTAGAGCCATAATGGAGACTAGACATCTACCACCCCACTACCACTATCAGATTAGAGCCATAATGGAGACTAGACATCTACCACCCCACTACCACTATCAGATTAGAGCCATAAAGGAGACCAGACATCTACCACTATCAGATTAGAGCCATAATGGAGACTAGACATCTACCACCCCACTATCCATTAGAGCCATAAAGGAGACTAGACATCTACCACCCCACTACCACTATCAGATTAGAGCCATAATGGAGACTAGACATCTACCACTATCAGATTAGAGCCATAATGGAGACTAGACATCTACCACCCCACTATCAGATTAGAGCCATAAAGGAGACTAGACATCTACCACCCCACTACCACTATCAGATTAGAGCCATAATGAGACACATCTACCACCCACTACCACTATCAGATTAGAGCCATAATGGAGACTAGACATCTACCACTATCAGATTAGAGCCATAATGGAGACTAGACATCTACCACCCACTATCAGATTAGAGCCATAAAGGAGACAAGACATCTACCACCCCACTACCACTATCAGATTAGAGCCATAATTGAGGACATCTACCACCCCACTACCACTATCAGATTAGAGCCATAAAGGAGACTAGACATCTACCACCCCACTACCACTATCAGATTAGAGCCATAATGGAGACTAGACATCTACCACCCCACTACCACTATCAGATTAGAGCCATAAAGGAGACTAGACATCTACCACCCCACTACCACTATCAGATTAGAGCCATAATGAGACTAGACATCTACCACCCCACTACCACTATCAGATTAGAGCCATAATGGAGACTAGACATCTACCACCCCACTACCACTATCAGATTAGAGCCATAATGGAGACTAGACATCTACCACCCCACTACCACTATCAGATTAGAGCCATAAAGGAGACTAGACATCTACCACCCCACTACCACTATCAGATTAGAGCCATAATGGAGACTAGACATCTACCACCCCACTACCACTATCAGATTAGAGCCATAATGAGACTAGACATCTACCACCACACTATCAGATTAGAGCCATAAGGAGACTAGACATCTACCACCCCACTACCACTATCAGATTAGAGCCATAATGGAGACTAGACATCTACCACCCCACTACCACTATCAGATTAGAGCCATAAAGGAGACTAGACATCTACCACCCCACTACCACTATCAGATTAGAGCCATAATGGAGACTAGACATCTACCACCCCACTACCACTATCAGATTAGAGCCATAAAGGAGACTAGACATCTACCACCCCACTACCACTATCAGATTAGAGCCATAATGGAGACTAGACATCTACCACCCCACTACCACTATCAGATTAGAGCCATAATGGAGACTAGACATCTACCACCCCACTACCACTATCAGATTAGAGCCATAATGGAGACTAGACATCTACCACTATCAGATTAGAGCCATAATGGAGACTAGACATCTACCACCCCACTACCACTATCAGATTAGAGCCATAAAGGAGACTAGACATCTACCACCCCACTACCACTATCAGATTAGAGCCATAATGGAGACTAGACATCTACCACCCCACTACCACTATCAGATTAGAGCCATAAAGGAGACTAGACATCTACCACCCCACTACCACTATCAGATTAGAGCCATAATGGAGACTAGACATCTACCACCCCACTACCACTATCAGATTAGAGCCATAATGGAGACTAGACATCTACCACCCCACTACCACTATCAGATTAGAGCCATAATTGAGACTAGACATCTACCACCCCACTACCACTATCAGATTAGAGCCATAATGGAGACCAGACATCTACCACTATCAAATTAGAGCCATAATGGAGACTAGACATCTACCACCCCACTATCAAATTAGAGCCAAAAAGGAGACTAGACATCCACCACCCCACTACCACTATCAGATTAGAGCCATAATGGAGACATCTACCACCCCACTACCACTATCAGATTAGAGCCATAAAGGAGACTAGACATCTACCACCCCACTACCACTATCAGATTAGAGCCATAATGGAGACTAGACATCTACCACCCCACTACCACTATCAGATTAGAGCCATAATTGAGACTAGACATCTACCACCCCACTACCACTATCAGATTAGAGCCATAATGGAGACCAGACATCTACCACTATCAAATTAGAGCCATATATGGAGACTAGACATCTTACCACCCCACTATCACATTAGAGCCATAAAGGAGACAAAGACATCTACCACCCCACTACCACTATCAGATTAGAGCCATAATTGAGACATTACAACCCCACTACCACTATCAGATTAGAGCCATAAAGGAGACTAGACATCTACCACCCCACTACCACTATCAGATTAGAGCCATAATGGAGACTAGACATCTACCCCCCACTACCACTATCACATTAGAGCCATAAAGGAGGACAAGACATCTACCACCCCACTACCACTACTCAGATTAGAGCCATAATTGAGACTAGACATCTACCACCCCACTACCACTATCAGATTAGAGCCATAATGGAGACTAGACATCTACCACCCCACTACCACTTCAGATTAGAGCCATAATTGAGACTAGACATCTACCACCCCGCTACCACTATCAGATTAGAGCCATAAAGGAGACAAGACATCTACCACCCCACTACCACTATCAGATAGAGCCATAATGGAGACTAGACATCAACCACCCCACTACCACTATCAGATTAGAGCCATAATTGAGACTAGACATCTACCACCACATGATCAGATTAGAGCCATAAAGGAGGCTAGACATCTACCACCCCATACCACTATCAGATTAGCGCCATAATGGAGACTAGACATTAACCACCCCACTACCACTATCACATTAGAGCCCTAAAGGAGACTAGACATCAACCACCCCACTACCACTATCAGATTAGAGCCATAATTGAGACAGACATATACCACCCCACTACCACTATCAGATTAGAGCCAAAAAGGAGACTAGACATCTAACCACCCCACTACCACTATCAGATTAGAGCCATAATGAGACTAGACATCCACACCCCACTACCACTATCCAATATAGCCATAATGGAGACTAGACATCTTACCACCCCACTACCACTATCAGATTAGAGCCATTATGGAGAAGAAACCATAATGGAGAATAGACATCTACACTACCAGATTAGAGCCATAAAGGAGAATAGACATCTACCAACCCCCTACCACTATCAGATTAGAGCCATAATGGAGAATATACATCTCTACCACTATCAGATTAGAGCCATTATGGAGAATAGACATCTACCACCCCCACTACCACATCAGATTAGAGCCATAATGGAGAATAGACATCTACCACTACCAGATTCGAGCCATAAAGGAGAATAGACATCTACCACCCCACTATCAGATTAGAGCCATAATGAAGACTAGACATCTACCACTATCAGATTAGAGCATAAGGAGACTAGACATCTACCACCCCACTACCACTATCAGATTAGAGCCATAATGGAGACTAGACATCTACCACCCCACTACCACTATCAGATTAGAGCCATAAAGGAGACTAGACATCTACCACCCCCACTACCATTATCAGATTAGAGCCATAATTGAGACTAGACATATACCCCCATACCACTATCAGATTAGAGCCATAATGGAGACCAGACATCTACCCCTATCAAATTAGAGCCATAATGGGACTAGAATCTACCACCCCACTATCACATTAGAGCCATAAAGGAGACAAGACATCTACCACCCCACTACCACTATCAGATTAGAGCCATAATTGAGACATCTACCACCCCCACTACCACTATTAGATTAGAGCCATAAAGGAGACTAGACATCTACCACCCTCTACCACTATCAGATTAGAGCCATAATGGAGACTAGACATCTACCACCCCACTACCACATCAGATTAGAGCCATAACTTGAGACTAGACATCCCACCACCCCACTACCACTATCAGATTAGAGCCATAATGGAGACCAGACATCTACCACTATCAAATTAGAGCCATAATGGAGACTAGACATCTACCACCCCACTATCACATTAGAGCCATAAAGGAGACAAGACATCTACCACCCCACTACCACTATCAGATTAGAGCCATAATTGAGACATCTACCACCCCACTACCACTATCACATTAGAGCCATAAAGGAGACAAGACATCTCCCACCCACTACCACTATCAGATTAGAGCCATAATTGAGGACTAGACATCTACCACCCCACTACCACTATCAGATTAGAGCCATAATGGAGACTAGACATCTACCACCCCACTACCACTATCAGATTAGAGCCATAATTGAGACTAGACATCTACCACCCCGCTACCACTATCAGATTAGAGCCATAAAGGAGACCAGACATCTACCACTATCAAATTAGAGCCATAATGGAGACTAGACATCTACCACCCCCACTATCACATTAGAGCCATAAAGGAGACAAGACATCTACCACCCCACTACCACTATCAGATTAGAGCCATAATTGAGACATCTACCACCCCACTACCACTATTAGATTAGAGCCATAAAGGAGACTAGACATCTACCACCCCTCTACCACTATCAGATTAGAGCCATAATGGAGACTAGACATCTACCACCCCACTACCACTATCAGATTAGAGCCATAATTGAGACTAGACATCCACCACCCCACTACCACTATCAGATTAGAGCCATAATGGAGACCAGGACATCTACCACTATCAAATTAGAGCCATAATGGAGACTAGACATCTACCACCCCCACTATCACATTAGAGCCATAAAGGAGACAAGACATCTACCACCCCCACTACCACTATCAGATTAGAGCCATAATTGAGACATCTACACCCCACTACCACTATCAGATTAGAGCCATAATGGAGACCAGACATCTACCACTATCAAATTAGAGCCATAATGGAGGACTAGACATCTACCACCCCACTATCACATTAGAGCCATAAAGGAGACAAGACATCAACCACCCCACTACCACTATCAGATTAGAGCCATAATTGAGACAAGACATCTACCACCCCACTACCACTATCAGATTAGAGCCATAAAGGAGACTAGACATCTACCACCCCACTACCACTATCAGATTAGAGCCGTATCATAATTGAGACAAGACATCTACCACCCCACTACCACTATCAGATTAGAGCCATAATTGAGACATACACCCCCACTACCACTATCAGATTAGAGCCATAATGGAGACTAGACATCTACCACCCCACTACCACTATCACATTAGAGCCATAAGGAGACAAGACATCTACCACCCCACTACCACCTATCAGATTAGAGCCATAATTGAGACTAGACATCTACCACCCCACTACCACTATCAGATTAGAGCCATAATGGAGACTAGACATCTACCACCCCACTACCACTATCAGATTAGAGCCATAATTGAGACTAGACATCTACCACCCCGCTACACCTATCAGATTAGAGCCATAAAGGAGACCAGACATCTACCACTATCAAATTAGAGCCATAATGGAGACTAGACATCTACCACCCCACTATCACATTAGAGCCATAAAGGAGACAAGACATCTACCACCCCACTACCACTATCAGATTAGAGCCATAATTGAGACATCTACCACCCCACTACCACTATTAGATTAGAGCCATAAAGGAGACTAGACATCTACCACCCCTCTACCACTATCAGATTAGAGCCATAATGGAGACTAGACATCTACCACCCCACTACCACTATCAGATTAGAGCCATAATTGAGACTAGACATCCACCACCCCCCTACCACTATCAGATTAGAGCCATAATGGAGACCAGACATCTACCACTATCAAATTAGAGCCATAATGGAGACTAGACATCTACCACCCCACTATCACATTAGAGCCATAAAGGAGACAAGACATCTACCAACCCCACTACCACTATCAGATTAGAGCCATAATTGAGACATCTACCACCCCACTACCACTATCAGATTAGAGCCATAATGGAGACCAGACATCTACCACTATCAAATTAGAGCCATAATGGAGACTAGACATCTACCACCCCACTATCACATTAGAGCCATAAAGGAGACAAGACATCTACCACCCCACTACCACTATCAGATTAGAGCCATAATTGAGACATCTACCACCCCACTACCACTATCAGATTAGAGCCATAAAGGAGACTAGACATCTACCACCCCACTACCACTATCAGATTAGAGCCATAATGGAGACTAGACATCTACCACCCCACTACCACTATCACATTAGAGCCATAAGGAGACAAGACATCTACCACCCCCACTACCACTATCAGATTAGAGCCATAATTGAGACTAGACATCTACCACCCCACTACCACTATCAGATTAGAGCCATAATGGAGACTAGACATCTACCACCCCACTACCACTATCAGATTAGAGCCATAATTGAGACTAGACATCTACCACCCGCTACCACTATCAGATTAGAGCCATAAAGGAGACAAGACATCTACCACCCCACTACCACTATCAGATTAGAGCCATAATGGAGACTAGACATCAACCAACCCACTACCACTATCAGATTAGAGCCATAATTGAGACTAGACATCTACCACCACATGATCAGATTAGAGCCATAAAGGAGGCTAGACATCTACCACCCCACTACCACTATCAGATTAGAGCCATAATGGAGACTAGACATAAACCACCCCACTACCACTATCACATTAGAGCCCTAAAGGAGACTAGACATCAACCACCCCACTACCACTATCAGATTAGAGCCATAATTGAGACTAGACATATACCACCCCACTACCACTATCAGATTAGAGCCAAAAAGGAGACTAGACATCTACCACCCCACTACCACTATCAGATTAGAGCCATAATTGAGACTAGACATCCACCACCCCCACTACCACTATCCAATATAGCCATAATGGAGACTAGACATCTACCACCCCACTACCACTATCAGATTAGAGCCATAAAGGAGACTAGACATCTACCAACCCACTACCACTATCCAATATAGCCATAATGGAGACTAGACATCTACCACCCCACTACCACTATCAGATTAGAGCCATTATGGAGAATAGACATCTACCACCCCACTACCACTATCAGATTAGAGCCATAATGGAGAATAGACATCTACCACTACCAGATTAGAGCCATAAAGGAGAATAGACATCTACCAACCCACTACCACTATCAGATTAGAGCCATAATGGAGAATATACATCTACCACTACCAGATTAGAGCCATAAAGGAGACTAGACATCTACCACCCCACTATCAGATTAGAGCCATAATGAAGACTAGACATCTACCACTATCAGATTAGAGCCATAAAGGAGACTAGACATCTACCACCCCACTACCACTATCAGATTAGAGCCATAATGGAGACTAGACATAAACCACCCCCACTACCACTATCACATTAGAGCCCTAAAGGAGACTAGACATCAACCACCCCACTACCACTATCAGATTAGAGCCATAATTGAGACTAGACATATACCACCCCACTACCACTATCAGATTAGAGCCAAAAAGGAGACTAGACATCTACCACCCCACTACCACTATCAGATTAGAGCCATAATTGAGACTAGACATCCACCACCCCACTACCACTATCAGATTAGAGCCATAATGGAGACTAGACATCTACCACTATCAGATTAGAGCCATAATGGAGAATATACATCTACCACTACCAGATTAGAGCCATAAAGGAGACTAGACATCTACCACCCCACTATCAGATTAGAGCCATAATGAAGACTAGACATCTACCACTATCAGATTAGAGCCATAAAGGAGACTAGACATCTACCACCCCACTACCACTATCAGATTAGAGCCATAATGGAGACTAGACATAAACCACCCCACTACCACTATCACATTAGAGCCCTAAAGGAGACTAGACATCAACCACCCCACTACCACTATCAGATTAGAGCCATAATTGAGACTAGACATATACCACCCCACTACCACTATCAGATTAGAGCCAAAAAGGAGACTAGACATCTACCACCCCCACTACCACTATCAGATTAGAGCCATAATTGAGACTAGACATCCACCACCCCACTACCACTATCAGATTAGAGCCATAATGGAGACTAGACATCTACCACTATCAGATTAGAGCCATAATGGAGACTAGACATCTACCACCCCACTACCACTATCAGATTAGAGCCATAAAGGAGACTAGACATCTACCAACCCACTACCACTATCCATTATAGCCATAATGGAGACTAGACATCTACCACCCCACTACCACTATCAGATTAGAGCCATTATGGAGAATAGACATCTACCACCCCACTACCACTATCAGATTAGAGCCATAATGGAGAATAGACATCTACCACTACCAGATTAGAGCCATAAAGGAGAATAGACATCTACCAACCCACTACCACTATCAGATTAGAGCCATAATGGAGAATATACATCTACCACTACCAGATTAGAGCCATAAAGGAGACTAGACATCTACCACCCCACTATCAGATTAGAGCCATAATGAAGACTAGACATCTACCACTATCAGATTAGAGCCATAAAGGAGACTAGACATCTACCACCCCCACTACCACTATCAGATTAGAGCCATAATGGAGACTAGACATCTACCACCCCACTACCACTATCAGATTAGAGCCATAAAGGAGACTAGACATCTACCACCCCACTACCACTATCAGATTAGAGCCATAATGGAGACCAGACATCTACCACTATCAAATTAGAGCCATAATGGAGACTAGACATCTACCACCCCACTATCACATTAGAGCCATAAAGGAGACAAGACATCTACCACCCCACTACCACTATCAGATTAGAGCCATAATTGAGACATCTACCACCCCACTACCACTATTAGATTAGAGCCATAAAGGAGACTAGACATCTACCACCCCTCTACCACTATCAGATTAGAGCCATAATGGAGACTAGACATCTACCACCCCACTACCACTATCAGATTAGAGCCATAATTGAGACTAGACATCCACCACCCCACTACCACTATCAGATTAGAGCCATAATGGAGACCAGACATCTACCACTATCAAATTAGAGCCATAATGGAGACTAGACATCTACCACCCCACTATCACATTAGAGCCATAAAGGAGACAAGACATCTACCACCCCACTACCACTATCAGATTAGAGCCATAATTGAGACATCTACCACCCCACTACCACTATCAGATTAGAGCCATAATGGAGACTAGACATCTACCACCCCACTACCACTATCACATTAGAGCCATAAAGGAGACAAGACATCTCCCACCCCACTACCACTATCAGATTAGAGCCATAATTGAGACTAGACATCTACCACCCCACTACCACTATCAGATTAGAGCCATAATGGAGACTAGACATCTACCACCCCACTACCACTATCAGATTAGAGCCATAATTGAGACTAGACATCTACCACCCCGCTACCACTATCAGATTAGAGCCATAAAGGAGACCAGACATCTACCACTATCAAATTAGAGCCATAATGGAGACTAGACATCTACCACCCCACTATCACATTAGAGCCATAAAGGAGACAAGACATCTACCACCCCACTACCACTATCAGATTAGAGCCATAATTGAGACATCTACCACCCCACTACCACTATTAGATTAGAGCCATAAAGGAGACTAGACATCTACCACCCCTCTACCACTATCAGATTAGAGCCATAATGGAGACTAGACATCTACCACCCACTACCACTATCAGATTAGAGCCATAATTGAGACTAGACATCCACCACCCCACTACCACTATCAGATTAGAGCCATAATGGAGACCAGACATCTACCACTATCAAATTAGAGCCATAATGGAGACTAGACATCTACCACCCCACTATCACATTAGAGCCATAAAGGAGACAAGACATCTACCACCCCACTACCACTATCAGATTAGAGCCATAATTGAGACATCTACCACCCCACTACCACTATCAGATTAGAGCCATAATGGAGACCAGACATCTACCACTATCAAATTAGAGCCATAATGGAGACTAGACATCTACCACCCCACTATCACATTAGAGCCATAAAGGAGACAAGACATCTACCACCCCACTACCACTATCAGATTAGAGCCATAATTGAGACATCTACCACCCCACTACCACTATCAGATTAGAGCCATAAAGGAGACTAGACATCTACCACCCCACTACCACTATCAGATTAGAGCCATAATGGAGACTAGACATCTACCACCCCACTACCACTATCACATTAGAGCCATAAAGGAGACAAGACATCTACCACCCCACTACCACTATCAGATTAGAGCCATAATTGAGACTAGACATCTACCACCCCACTACCACTATCAGATTAGAGCCATAATGGAGACTAGACATCTACCACCCCACTACCACTATCAGATTAGAGCCATAATTGAGACTAGACATCTACCACCCCGCTACCACTATCAGATTAGAGCCATAAAGGAGACTAGACATCTAGCACCCCACTACTACTATCAGATTAGAGCCATAATGGAGACTAGACATCAACCACCCCACTACCACTATCAGATTAGAGCCATAATTGAGACAAGACATCTACCACCCCACTACCACTATCAGATTAGAGCCATAAAGGAGACTAGACATCTACCACCCCACTACCACTATCAGATTAGAGCCATAATTGAGACAAGACATCTACCACCCCACTACCACTATCAGATTAGAGCCATAAAGGAGACTAGACATCTACCACCCCATGATCAGATTAGAGCCATAAAGGAGGCTAGACATCTACCACCCCACTACCACTATCAGATTAGAGCCATAATGGAGACTAGACATAAACCACCCCGCTACCACTATCACATTAGAGCCCTAAAGGAGACTAGACATCAACCACCCCACTACCACTATCAGATTAGAGCCATAATTGAGACTAGACATATACCACCCCACTACCACTATCAGATTAGAGCCAAAAAGGAGACTAGACATCTACCACCCCACTACCACTATCAGATTAGAGCCATAATTGAGACTAGACATCCACCACCCCACTACCACTATCAGATTAGAGCCATAATGGAGACTAGACATCTACCACTATCAGATTAGAGCCATAATGGAGACTAGACATCTACCACCCCACTACCACTATCAGATTAGAGCCATAAAGGAGACTAGACATCTACCAACCCACTACCACTATCCAATATAGCCATAATGGAGACTAGACATCTACCACCCCACTACCACTATCAGATTAGAGCCATTATGGAGAATAGACATCTACCACCCCACTACCACTATCAGATTAGAGCCATAATGGAGAATAGACATCTACCACTACCAGATTAGAGCCATAAAGGAGAATAGACATCTACCAACCCACTACCACTATCAGATTAGAGCCATAATGGAGAATATACATCTACCACTACCAGATTAGAGCCATAAAGGAGACTAGACATCTACCACCCCACTATCAGATTAGAGCCATAATGAAGACTAGACATCTACCACTATCAGATTAGAGCCATAAAGGAGACTAGACATCTACCACCCCACTACCACTATCAGATTAGAGCCATAATGGAGACTAGACATCTACCACCCCACTACCACTATCAGATTAGAGCCATAAAGGAGACTAGACATCTACCACCCCACTACCACTATCAGATTAGAGCCATAATTGAGACTAGACATATACCACCCCACTACCACTATCAAATTAGAGCCAAAAAGGAGACTAGACATCTATCACCCCACTACCACTATCAGATTAGAGCCATAATTGAGACTAGACATCCACCACCCCACTACCACTATCAGATTAGAGCCATAATGGAGACTAGACATCTACCACTATCAAATTAGAGCCATAATGGAGACTAGACATCTACCACCCCACTATCACATTAGAGCCATAAAGGAGACAAGACATCTACCACCCCACTACCACTATCAGATTAGAGCCATAATTGAGACATCTACCACCCCCACTACCACTATTAGATTAGAGCCATAAAGGAGACTAGACATCTACCACCCCTCTACCACTATCAGATTAGAGCCATAATGGAGACTAGACATCTACCACCCCACTACCACTATCACATTAGAGCCATAAAGGAGACAAGACATCTACCACCCCACTACCACTATCAGATTAGAGCCATAATTGAGACTAGACATCTACCACCCCACTACCAATATCAGATTAGAGCCATAATGGAGACTAGACATCTACCACTATCAGATTAGAGCCATAAAGGAGACAAGACATCTACCACCCCACTACCACTATCAGATTAGAGCCATAATTGAGACTAGACATCCACCACCCCACTACCACTATCAGATTAGAGCCATAATGGAGACTAGACATCTACCACTATCAGATTAGAGCCATAATGGAGACTAGACATCTACCATGCCACTACCACTATCAGATTAGAGCCATAAAGGAGACTAGACATCTACCAACCCACTACCACTATCCAATATAGCCATAATGGAGACTAGACATCTACCACCCCACTACCACTATCAGATTAGAGCCATTATGGAGAATAGACATCTACCACCCCACTACCACTATCAGATTAGAGCCATAATGGAGAATAGACATCTACCACTACCAGATTAGAGCCATAAAGGAGAATAGACATCTACCAACCCACTACCACTATCAGATTAGAGCCATAATGGAGAATATACATCTACCACTACCAGATTAGAGCCATAAAGGAGGCTAGACATCTACCAACCCACTATCAGATTAGAGCCATAATGGAGAATAGACATCTACCACTACCAGATTAGAGCCATAAAGGAGACTAGACATCTACCAACCCACTATCAGATTAGAGCCATAATGGAGAATAGACATCTACCACCCCACTATCAGATTAGAGCCATAATGAAGACTAGACATCTACCACTATCAGATTAGAGCCATAAAGGAGAGTAGACATCTACCACCCCACTACCACTATCAGATTAGAGCCATAATGGAGACTAGACATCTACCAACCCACTACCACTATCCAATATAGCCATAATGGAGACTAGACATCTACCACCCCACTACCACTATCAGATTAGAGCCATTATGGAGAATAGACATCTACCACCCCACTACCACTATCAGATTAGAGCCATAATGGAGAATAGACATCTACCACTACCAGATTAGAGCCATAAAGGAGAATAGACATCTACCAACCCACTACCACTATCAGATTAGAGCCATAATGGAGAATATACATCTACCACTACCAGATTAGAGCCATAAAGGAGGCTAGACATCTACCAACCCACTATCAGATTAGAGCCATAATGGAGAATAGACATCTACCACTACCAGATTAGAGCCATAAAGGAGACTAGACATCTACCAACCCACTATCAGATTAGAGCCATAATGGAGAATAGACATCTACCACCCCACTATCAGATTAGAGCCATAATGAAGACTAGACATCTACCACTATCAGATTAGAGCCATAAAGGAGACTAGACATCTACCACCCCACTACCACTATCAGATTAGAGCCATAATGGAGACTAGACATCTACCACCCCACTACCACTATCAAATTAGAGCCAAAAAGGAGACTAGACATCTACCACCCCACTACCACTATCAGATTAGAGCCATAATTGAGACTAGACATCTACCACCCCACTACCACTATCAGATTAGAGCCATAATGGAGACTAGACATCTACCACTATCAGATTAGAGCCATTAAGGAGACAAGACATCTACCACCCCACTACCACTATCAGATTAGAGCCATAATTGAGACTAGACATCCACCACCCCACTACCACTATCAGATTAGAGCCATAATGGAGACTAGACATCTACCACTATCAGATTAGAGCCATAATGGAGACTAGACATCTACCACCCCACTACCACTATCAGATTAGAGCCATAAAGGAGACTAGACATCTACCAACCCACTACCACTATCCAATATAGCCATAATGGAGACTAGACATCTACCACCCCACTACCACTATCAGATTAGAGCCATAATGGAGAATAGACATCTACCACCCCACTACCACTATCAGATTAGAGCCATAATGGAGAATAGACATCTACCACCCCACTATCAGATTAGAGCCATAATGAAGACTAGACATCTACCACTATCAGATTAGAGCCATAAAGGAGACTAGACATCTACCAACCCACTACCACTATCCAATATAGCCATAATGGAGACTAGACATCTACCACCCCACTACCACTATCAGATTAGAGCCATAATTGAGACTAGACATATACCACCCCACTACCACTATCAAATTAGAGCCAAAAAGGAGACTAGACATCTACCACCCCACTACCACTATCAGATTAGAGCCATAATTGAGACTAGACATCCACCACCCCACTACCACTATCAGATTAGAGCCATAATGGAGACCAGACATCTACCACTATCAAATTAGAGCCATAATGGAGACTAGACATCTACCACCCCACTATCACATTAGAGCCATAAAGGAGACAAGACATCTACCACCCCACTACCACTATCAGATTAGAGCCATAATTGAGACTAGACATCCACCACCCCACTACCACTATCAGATTAGAGCCATAATGGAGACTAGACATCTACCACTATCAAATTAGAGCCATAATGGAGACTAGACATCTACCACCCCACTACCACTATCACATTAGAGCCATAAAGGAGACAAGACATCTACCACCCCACTACCACTATCAGATTAGAGCCATAATTGAGACTAGACATCTACCACCCCACTACCACTATCAGATTAGAGCCATAAAGGAGACTAGACATCTACCACCCCACTACCACTATCAGATTAGAGCCATAATTGAGACTAGACATCCACCACCCCACTACCACTATCAGATTAGAGCCATAATGGAGACTAGACATCTACCACTATCAGATTAGAGCCATAATGGAGACTAGACATCTACCACCCCACTACCACTATCAGATTAGAGCCATAAAGGAGACTAGACATCTACCAACCCACTACCACTATCCAATATAGCCATAATGGAGACTAGACATCTACCACCCCACTACCACTATCAGATTAGAGCCATTATGGAGAATAGACATCTACCACCCCACTACCACTATCAGATTAGAGCCATAATGGAGAATAGACATCTACCACTACCAGATTAGAGCCATAAAGGAGGCTAGACATCTACCAACCCACTATCAGATTAGAGCCATAATGGAGAATAGACATCTACCACCCCACTACCACTATCAGATTAGAGCCATAATGGAGAATAGACATCTACCACTACCAGATTAGAGCCATAAAGGAGACTAGACATCTACCAACCCACTATCAGATTAGAGCCATAATGGAGAATAGACATCTACCACCCCACTATCAGATTAGAGCCATAATGGAGAATAGACATCTACCACCCCACTATCAGATTAGAGCCATAATGAAGACTAGACATCTACCACTATCAGATTAGAGCCATAAAGGAGACTAGACATCTACCACCCCACTACCACTATCAGATTAGAGCCATAAAGGAGACTAGACATCTACCAACCCACTACCACTATCCAATATAGCCATAATGGAGACTAGACATCTACCACCCCACTACCACTATCAGATTAGAGCCATTATGGAGAATAGACATCCACCACCCCACTACCACTATCAGATTAGAGCCATAATGGAGACTAGACATCTACCACTATCAGATTAGAGCCATAATGGAGACTAGACATCTACCACCCCACTACCACTATCAGATTAGAGCCATAAAGGAGACTAGACATCTACCAACCCACTACCACTATCCAATATAGCCATAATGGAGACTAGACATCTACCACCCCCACTACCACTATCAGATTAGAGCCATTATGGAGAATAGACATCTACCACCCCACTACCACTATCAGATTAGAGCCATAATGGAGAATAGACATCTACCACTACCAGATTAGAGCCATAAAGGAGAATAGACATCTACCAACCCACTACCACTATCAGATTAGAGCCATAATGGAGAATATACATCTACCACTACCAGATTAGAGCCATAAAGGAGACTAGACATCTACCACCCCACTATCAGATTAGAGCCATAATGAAGACTAGACATCTACCACTATCAGATTAGAGCCATAAAGGAGACTAGACATCTACCACCCCACTACCACTATCAGATTAGAGCCATAATGGAGACTAGACATCTACCACCCCACTACCACTATCAGATTAGAGCCATAAAGGAGACTAGACATCTACCACCCCACTACCACTATCAGATTAGAGCCATAATTGAGACTAGACATATACCACCCCACTACCACTATCAAATTAGAGCCAAAAAGGAGACTAGACATCTACCACCCCACTACCACTATCAGATTAGAGCCATAATTGAGACTAGACATCCACCACCCCACTACCACTATCAGATTAGAGCCATAATGGAGACTAGACATCTACCACTATCAAATTAGAGCCATAATGGAGACTAGACATCTACCACCCCACTATCACATTAGAGCCATAAAGGAGACAAGACATCTACCACCCCACTACCACTATCAGATTAGAGCCATAATTGAGACATCTACCACCCCACTACCACTATTAGATTAGAGCCATAAAGGAGACTAGACATCTACCACCCCTCTACCACTATCAGATTAGAGCCATAATGGAGACTAGACATCTACCACCCCACTACCACTATCACATTAGAGCCATAAAGGAGACAAGACATCTACCACCCCACTACCACTATCAGATTAGAGCCATAATTGAGACTAGACATCTACCACCCCACTACCAATATCAGATTAGAGCCATAATGGAGACTAGACATCTACCACTATCAGATTAGAGCCATAAAGGAGACAAGACATCTACCACCCCACTACCACTATCAGATTAGAGCCATAATTGAGACTAGACATCCACCACCCCACTACCACTATCAGATTAGAGCCATAATGGAGACTAGACATCTACCACTATCAGATTAGAGCCATAATGGAGACTAGACATCTACCACGCCACTACCACTATCAGATTAGAGCCATAAAGGAGACTAGACATCTACCAACCCACTACCACTATCCAATATAGCCATAATGGAGACTAGACATCTACCACCCCACTACCACTATCAGATTAGAGCCATTATGGAGAATAGACATCTACCACCCCACTACCACTATCAGATTAGAGCCATAATGGAGAATAGACATCTACCACTACCAGATTAGAGCCATAAAGGAGAATAGACATCTACCAACCCACTACCACTATCAGATTAGAGCCATAATGGAGAATATACATCTACCACTACCAGATTAGAGCCATAAAGGAGGCTAGACATCTACCAACCCACTATCAGATTAGAGCCATAATGGAGAATAGACATCTACCACTACCAGATTAGAGCCATAAAGGAGACTAGACATCTACCAACCCACTATCAGATTAGAGCCATAATGGAGAATAGACATCTACCACCCCACTATCAGATTAGAGCCATAATGAAGACTAGACATCTACCACTATCAGATTAGAGCCATAAAGGAGAGTAGACATCTACCACCCCACTACCACTATCAGATTAGAGCCATAATGGAGACTAGACATCTACCAACCCACTACCACTATCCAATATAGCCATAATGGAGACTAGACATCTACCACCCCACTACCACTATCAGATTAGAGCCATTATGGAGAATAGACATCTACCACCCCACTACCACTATCAGATTAGAGCCATAATGGAGAATAGACATCTACCACTACCAGATTAGAGCCATAAAGGAGAATAGACATCTACCAACCCACTACCACTATCAGATTAGAGCCATAATGGAGAATATACATCTACCACTACCAGATTAGAGCCATAAAGGAGGCTAGACATCTACCAACCCACTATCAGATTAGAGCCATAATGGAGAATAGACATCTACCACTACCAGATTAGAGCCATAAAGGAGACTAGACATCTACCAACCCACTATCAGATTAGAGCCATAATGGAGAATAGACATCTACCACCCCACTATCAGATTAGAGCCATAATGAAGACTAGACATCTACCACTATCAGATTAGAGCCATAAAGGAGACTAGACATCTACCACCCCACTACCACTATCAGATTAGAGCCATAATGGAGACTAGACATCTACCACCCCACTACCACTATCAAATTAGAGCCAAAAAGGAGACTAGACATCTACCACCCCACTACCACTATCAGATTAGAGCCATAATTGAGACTAGACATCCACCACCCCACTACCACTATCAGATTAGAGCCATAATGGAGACTAGACATCTACCACCCCACTACCACTATCACATTAGAGCCATAAAGGAGACAAGACATCTACCACCCCACTACCACTATCAGATTAGAGCCATAATTGAGACTAGACATCTACCACCCCACTACCACTATCAGATTAGAGCCATAAAGGAGACTAGACATCTACCACCCCACTACCACTATCAGATTAGAGCCATAATGGAGACTAGACATCTACCACTATCAGATTAGAGCCATTAAGGAGACAAGACATCTACCACCCCACTACCACTATCAGATTAGAGCCATAATTGAGACTAGACATCCACCACCCCACTACCACTATCAGATTAGAGCCATAATGGAGACTAGACATCTACCACTATCAGATTAGAGCCATAATGGAGACTAGACATCTACCACCCCACTACCACTATCAGATTAGAGCCATAAAGGAGACTAGACATCTACCAACCCACTACCACTATCCAATATAGCCATAATGGAGACTAGACATCTACCACCCCACTACCACTATCAGATTAGAGCCATAATGGAGAATAGACATCTACCACCCCACTACCACTATCAGATTAGAGCCATAATGGAGAATAGACATCTACCACTACCAGATTAGAGCCATAAAGGAGACTAGACATCTACCAACCCACTATCAGATTAGAGCCATAATGGAGAATAGACATCTACCACCGCACTATCAGATTAGAGCCATAATGAAGACTAGACATCTACCACTATCAGATTAGAGCCATAAAGGAGACTAGACATCTACCACCCCACTACCACTATCAGATTAGAGCCATAATTGAGACTAGACATATACCACTCCACTACCACTATCAAATTAGAGCCAAAAAGGAGACTAGACATCTACCACCCCACTACCACTATCAGATTAGAGCCATAATTGAGACTAGACATCCACCACCCCACTACCACTATCAGATTAGAGCCATAATGGAGACCAGACATCTACCACTATCAAATTAGAGCCATAATGGAGACTAGACATCTACCACCCCACTATCACATTAGAGCCATAAAGGAGACAAGACATCTACCACCCCACTACCACTATCAGATTAGAGCCATAATTGAGACTAGACATCCACCACCCCACTACCACTATCAGATTAGAGCCATAATGGAGACTAGACATCTACCACTATCAAATTAGAGCCATAATGGAGACTAGACATCTACCACCCCACTACCACTATCACATTAGAGCCATAAAGGAGACAAGACATCTACCACCCCACTACCACTATCAGATTAGAGCCATAATTGAGACTAGACATCTACCACCCCACTACCACTATCAGATTAGAGCCATAAAGGAGACTAGACATCTACCACCCCACTACCACTATCAGATTAGAGCCATAATTGAGACTAGACATCCACCACCCCACTACCACTATCAGATTAGAGCCATAATGGAGACTAGACATCTACCACTATCAGATTAGAGCCATAATGGAGACTAGACATCTACCACCCCACTACCACTATCAGATTAGAGCCATAAAGGAGACTAGACATCTACCAACCCACTACCACTATCCAATATAGCCATAATGGAGACTAGACATCTACCACCCCACTACCACTATCAGATTAGAGCCATTATGGAGAATAGACATCTACCACCCCACTACCACTATCAGATTAGAGCCATAATGGAGAATAGACATCTACCACTACCAGATTAGAGCCATAAAGGAGGCTAGACATCTACCAACCCACTATCAGATTAGAGCCATAATGGAGAATAGACATCTACCACCCCACTACCACTATCAGATTAGAGCCATAATGGAGAATAGACATCTACCACTACCAGATTAGAGCCATAAAGGAGACTAGACATCTACCAACCCACTATCAGATTAGAGCCATAATGGAGAATAGACATCTACCACCCCACTATCAGATTAGAGCCATAATGGAGAATAGACATCTACCACCCCACTATCAGATTAGAGCCATAATGAAGACTAGACATCTACCACTATCAGATTAGAGCCATAAAGGAGACTAGACATCTACCAACCCACTACCACTATCCAATATAGCCATAATGGAGACTAGACATCTACCACCCCACTACCACTATCAGATTAGAGCCATTATGGAGAATAGACATCTACCACCCCACTACCACTATCCGATTAGAGCCATAATGGAGAATAGACATCTACCACTACCAGATTAGAGCCATAAAGGAGAATAGACATCTACCAACCCACTACCACTATCAGATTAGAGCCATAATGGAGAATATACATCTACCACTACCAGATTAGAGCCATAAAGGAGGCTAGACATCTACCAACCCACTATCAGATTAGAGCCATAATGGAGAATAGACATCTACCACCCCACTACCACTATCAGATTAGAGCCATAATGGAGAATAGACATCTACCACTACCAGATTAGAGCCATAAAGGAGACTAGACATCTACCAACCCACTATCAGATTAGAGCCATAATGGAGAATAGACATCTACCACCCCACTATCAGATTAGAGCCATAATGAAGACTAGACATCTACCACTATCAGATTAGAGCCATAAAGGAGACTAGACATCTACCACCCCACTACCACTATCAAATTTGAGCCATAATTGAGACTAGACATCCACCACCCCACTACCACTATCAGATTAGAGCCATAATGGAGACCAGACATCTACCACTATCAAATTAGAGCCATAATGGAGACTAGACATCTACCACCCCACTATCACATTAGAGCCATAAAGGAGACAAGACATCTACCACCCCACTACCACTATCAGATTAGAGCCATAATTGAGACATCTACCACCCCACTACCACTATCAGATTAGAGCCATAAAGGAGACTAGACATCTACCACCCCACTACCACTATCAGATTAGAGCCAAAAAGGAGACTAGACATCTACCACCCCACTACCACTATCAGATTAGAGCCATAATTGAGACTAGACATCCACCACCCCACTACCACTATCAGATTAGAGCCATAATGGAGACTAGACATCTACCACTATCAGATTAGAGCCATAATGGAGACTAGACATCTACCACCCCACTACCACTATCAGAGTAGAGCCATAAAGGAGAATAGACATCTACCACCCCACTACCACTATCAGATTAGAGCCATAATGGTGAATAGACATCTACCACCCCACTACCACTATCAGATTAGAGCCATAATGGAGAATAGACATCTACCACTACCAGATTAGAGCCATAAAGGAGACTAGACATCTTCCAACCCTACTATCAGATTAGAGCCATAATGGAGAATAGACATCTCCCACTACCACTATCAGATTAGAGCCATAATGGAGACCAGACATCTACCACTATCAAATTAGAGCCATAATGGAGACTAGACATCTACCACCCCACTATCACATTAGAGCCATAAAGGAGACAAGACATCTACCACCCCACTACCACTATCAGATTAGAGCCATAATTGAGACATCTACCACCCCACTACCACTATCAGATTAGAGCCATAAAGGAGACTAGACATCTACCACCCCACTACCACTATCAGATTAGAGCCAAAAAGGAGACTAGACATCTACCACCCCACTACCACTATCAGATTAGAGCCATAATTGAGACTAGACATCCACCACCCCACTACCACTATCAGATTAGAGCCATAATGGAGACTAGACATCTACCACTATCAGATTAGAGCCATAATGGAGACTAGACATCTACCACCCCACTACCACTATCAGAGTAGAGCCATAAAGGAGAATAGACATCTACCACCCCACTACCACTATCAGATTAGAGCCATAATGGAGAATAGACATCTACCACTACCAGATTAGAGCCATAAAGGAGACTAGACATCTACCACTATCAGATTAGAGCCATAATGGAGGATAGACATCTACCACCCCACTACCACTATCAGATTAGAGCCATAAAGGAGACTAGACATCTACCACTCCACTACCACTATCAGATTAGAGCCATAATGGAGAATAGACATCTACCACCCCACTACCACTATCAGATTAGAGCCATAATGGAGAATAGACATCTACCACCCCACTATCAGATTAGAGCCATAATGAAGACTAGACATCTACCACTATCAGATTAGAGCCATAATGGAGAATAGACATCTACCACCCCACTACCACTATCAGATTAGAGCCATAATGGAGAATAGACATCTACCACTCCACTACCACTATCAGATTAGAGCCATAATGGAGAATAGACATCTACCACTCCACTACCACTATCAGATTAGAGCCATAATGGAGAATAGACATCTACCACTCCACTACCACTATCAGATTAGAGCCATAATGGAGAATAGACATCTACCACCCCACTACCACTATCAGATTAGAGCCATAATGGAGAATAGACATCTACCACTCCACTACCACTATCAGATTAGAGCCATAATGGAGAATAGACATCTACCACTCCACTACCACTATCAGATTAGAGCCATAATGGAGAATAGACATCTACCACTCCACTACCACTATCAGATTAGAGCCATAATGGAGAATAGACATCTACCACTCCACTACCACTATCAGATTAGAGCCATAATGGAGAATAGACATCTACCACCCCACTACCACTATCAGATTAGAGCCATAATGGAGACTAGACATCTATCACCCCACTACCACTATCAGATTAGAGCCATAATGGAGAATAGACATCTACCACCCCACTACCACTATCAGATTAGAGCCATAATGGAGAATAGACATCTATCACCCCACTACCACTATCAGATTAGAGCCATAATGGAGAATAGACATCTATCACCCCACTACCACTATCAGATTAGAGCCATAATGGAGAATAGACATCTACCACCCCACTACCACTATCAGATTAGAGCCATAATGGAGAATAGACATCTATCACCCCACTACCACTATCAGATTAGAGCCATAATGGAGAATAGACATCTATCACCCCACTACCACTATCAGATTAGAGCCATAATGGAGAATAGACATCTACCACCCCACTACCACTATCAGATTAGAGCCATAATGGAGAATAGACATCTATCACCCCACTACCACTATCAGATTAGAGCCATAATGGAGAATAGACATCTATCACCCCACTACCACTATCAGATTAGAGCCATAATGGAGAATAGACATCTATCACTATCAGATTAGAGCCATAAAGGAGAATAGACATCTACCACCCCACTACCACTATCAGATTAGAGCCATAATGGAGAATAGACATCTATCACCCCACTACCACTATCAGATTAGAGCCATAATGGAGAATAGACATCTATCACCCCACTACCACTATCAGATTAGAGCCATAATGGAGAATAGACATCTATCACTATCAGATTAGAGCCATAAAGGAGAATAGACATCTACCACCCCACTACCACTATCAGATTAGAGCCATAATGGAGAATAGACATCTATCACTCCACTACCACTATCAGATTAGAGCCATAATGGAGAATAGACATCTATCACTCCACTACCACTATCAGATTAGAGCCATAATGGAGAATAGACATCTATCACTCCACTACCACTATCACATTAGAGCCATAATGGAGAATAGACATCTACCACCCCACTACCACTATCACATTAGAGCCATAATGGAGAATAGACATCTACCACTACCAGATTAGAGCCATAATGGAGAATAGACATCTACCACCCCACTACCACTATCACATTAGAGCCATAATGGAGAATAGACATCTACCACCCCACTACCACTATCACATTAGAGCCATAATGGAGAATAGACATCTACCACTACCAGATTAGAGCCATAATGGAGAATAGACATCTACCACCCCACTACCACTATCACATTAGAGCCATAATGGAGAATAGACATCTACCACTACCAGATTAGAGCCATAATGGAGAATAGACATCTACCACTCCACTACCACTATCAGATTAGAGCCATAATGGAGAATAGACATCTATCACCCCACTACCACTATCAGATTAGAGCCATAATGGAGAATAGACATCTACCACCCCACTACCACTATCACATTAGAGCCATAATGGAGAATAGACATCTACCACTACCAGATTAGAGCCATAATGGAGAATAGACATCTACCACTCCACTACCACTATCAGATTAGAGCCATAATGGAGAATAGACATCTATCACCCCACTACCACTATCAGATTAGAGCCATAATGGAGAATAGACATCTATCACCCCACTACCACTATCAGATTAGAGCCATAATGGAGAATAGACATCTATCACCCCACGATCAGATTTTTGGGCAATGTAGCCTTTTTATTTTTTTTGTCCCCCCCCCCTTGTTTCTGAAATCACCATCCCCACTAATTAACTAGTCATTTTTGCAGATTAAGTGTTTGAGCTAGTAATGAATCATTATTTATCATTTACAATATGACATAGCCAATGAATATACAGCACAATTTTGGATTTCACCCCCCCCCCCCCATTTCCAAATCAAATGGTTTTGAACTTCTCTTCTCCCCTCGCAAAAATTGCTGTCCTCGTTATGAAATGATCAACTCTACCTTGTTTACACGGAGCATACAAAACATTAAGAACACCTGCACTTTCCATGACATCGTCTGTCCAGGTGAGTTGCACCCCCTTTTACGCCCAGAACAGCCTCAATTATATCGGGGCATGGACTTCACAAGTTGTCGATAGCATTCCGGCCCATATTGACTCAAATTGGATGTCCTTTGGGTGGTGGACCATCCTTGATACACAGGGGAAACTGTTGAGGGTGAAAACCCACAGCGGTGTTGCAGTTCTTGACTCAAACCGGTGCGCCTTGCACCTACTACCATACCAAAAGCACTGCAACCTGAATGACACACATACACAATCCATGTCTCAATTATCTCAAGGCTTTAAAAAAAAATCCTTCTTTAACCTGTCTCCTCCCCTTTATCTACACTGATTGAAGAGGAGGGACGCCGGCCTCCCCCGGCCTCCCCTGAAGAGGAGGGACGCCGGACTAGGCTACTGATATGCCTGCATAATGAATTGTAGATCAATGACTGTCAGCACAGTTTCATGCAGTTCGCCACTGAAGGAGAGGACGCCTCAGTTGTCACATAGATTAGATATTTTCAGAAGGCAGAAAGAACGTAATGAGCAAAACTTTTTTTTTTTTTATGTAACAAGAGATTTGAATAGATTGTAGATGCATTTGTATCTTAGCAACATGAAAGAAATCTGCTTCTGAGGCTTTTAAAGTCTGCTTCCCAAATACCACCCTATAGACAGGTACTCTACACAAAACAAAAAATACAAATCCCTTTCGGAGTCTATCGTCCTACTAGTAGGGATAATATATTAAGTGTAATTTCAGTCCAACAGCAGGATGAACCTTTTCAGGTTGATGGTCTTACACGAGGGCCGGAGGATGACTTCTTTCTTAATGATGAGCTGTGACGCTTCTAACTATGTAGAAAGCAGCTGTCAGGCGATAGAGAGCAAAGCTCACAAAGGAGGGCTATTTTGGAAACAAACAGCTAACAGCCGAGAGCAGCTAGTCATTCTGGTGTAAAGAGAACAACAGACTGAAGAAAAAAAATATATGTAATAATTATCTCCTCGCTCTCCTCTCTCCGTCCCACGCTCTCCTCTCTTCTCTCCCTCGCTCTCCTCTCCCTCGCTCTCCTCTCTCCCTACCTCCCGCACTCCCCTCTCCTCTCCTCTCCCTCGCTCTCCTCTCTCTCTCGCTCTCCTCTCTCCTCTCCCTCGCTCTCTTCTCCCTCACTCCCCTCTCCTCTCATCTCCCTCGCTCTCCTCTCCCTCGCTCTCCTCTCTCCTCTCCCTCGCTCTCTTCTCCCTCACTCCCCTCTCCTCTCATCTCCCTCGCTCTCCTCTCCCTCGCTCTCCTCTCTCCTCTCCCTCGCTCTCCTAACTCCCTACCTCCCTCACCTCTCTCCCTACCTCCCTCACTCCCCTCTTCTCTCTCCATCTCTCACTCTCCTCTCTCTGCTCCCTTGCTCTCCTCTCTCCTCTCCCTAACTCTCCTCTCTCCCTTACCTCCCTCACTCCTCTCTCCTCTCTCCATCCCTCACTCTCCTCTCCTTTGTCAAGTGCAGATAGTGTATGCTTTTGAAGAAAGGCATTGTGGATAACTTCAGGGCCCCGGTTCCTTTTATCCAGGGAGATAGAGATTACATGCTATGTCTCTCATATGTCTGACTGAGGAGCCAGAGACCACCACCAGAGTGATCTGTGCTTTATCATCGAAAGGAGACCTTAATGGATCCTGTCTTTCAGTGCTAGCCCTGTCAGCACCCGTCGCCCTAGCCTCTAAATTAAAGGGATACTCTTTCAGTGCTAGCCCTGTTAGCGCCGTCGCCCAAGTCTCTAAATTAAAGAGATGCTCTTTCAGTGCTAGCCCTGTTAGCGCCCGTCGCCCAAGCCTCTAAATTAAAGGGATACTCTTTCAGTGCTAGCCCTGTTAGTGCCCGTCGCCCTAGCCTCTAAATTAAAGAGATGCTCTTTCAGTGCTAGCCCTGTTAGCACCTGTCACCCTAGTCTCTAAATTAAAGAGATGCTCTTTCAGTGCTAGCCCTGTTAGCGCCTGTCACCCTAACCTCTAAATTAAAGAGATGTTCTTTCAGTGCTAGCCATGTTAGCGCCTGTCACCCTAGCCTCTAAATTAAAGGGATACTCTTTCAGTGCTAGCCCTGTTAGCGCCTGTCGCCGAAGCCTCTAAATTAAAGAGATGCTCTTTCAGTGCTAGCCCTGTTAGCGCCCGTGACAGTATAGAGACTACCACCTACGATACTACAGGATGCTTCTTAAGGTTCTGGTGACTGTATAGAGACTACCACCTACGATACTACAGGATGCTTGTTAAGGCTCTGGTGACTGTATAGAGACTACCACCTACGATACTACAGGATGCTTCTTAAGGTTCTGGTGACTGTACAACACAAACGACCCAGGAGGTTTAAATCTGTCTGCAATAGCAGCCTGTTCCGTATACTAGTTGCCAGAGTGTGTGAGTGTGTATCCTAGAGCAGCCCAGGGACAGCCGCTCCAGTGTGTATCTCTAGAGCAGCCCAGGGACAGCTGCTCCAGTGTGTATCCTAGAGCAGCCCAGGGACAGCTGCTCCAGTGTGTGTCCTAAAGTGACCAGTGTTCCATGATTAAAGTGACCAGTGTTCCATTATTAAAGTGACCAGTGTTCCATGATTAAAGTGACCAGTGTTCCATGATTAAAGTGACCAGTGTTCCATTATTAAAGTGACCAGTGTTCCATGATTAAAGTGACCAGTGTTCCATTATTAAAGTGACCAGTGTTCCATGATTAAAGTGACCAGTGTTCCATGATTAAAGTGACCAGTGTTCCATGATTAAAGTGACCAATGTTCCATTATTAAAGTGACCAGTGTTCCATTATTAAAGTGACCAGTGTTCCATTATTAAAGTGACCAGTGTTCCATTATTAAAGTGACCAGTGTTCCATGATTAAAGTGACCAGTGTTCCATGATTAAAGTGACCAGTGTTCCATTATTAAAGTGACCAGTGTTCCATGATTAAAGTGACCAGTGTTCCATGATTAAAGTGACCAGTGTTCCATTATTAAAGTGACCAGTGTTCCATGATTAAAGTGACCAGTGTTCCATTATTAAAGTGACCAGTGTTCCATGATTAAAGTGACCAGTGTTCCATGATTAAAGTGACCAGTGTTCCATTATTAAAGTGACCAGTGTTCCATGATTAAAGTGACCAGTGTTCCATGATTAAAGTGACCAGTGTTCCATTATTAAAGTGACCAGTGTTCCATGATTAAAGTGACCAGTGTTCCATTATTAAAGTGACCAGTGTTCCATTATTAAAGTGACCAGTGTTCCATGATTAAAGTGACCAGTGTTCCATTATTAAAGTGACCAGTGTTCCATTATTAAAGTGACCAGTGTTCCATTATTAAAGTGACCAGTGTTCCATTATTAAAGTGACCAGTGTTCCATGATTAAAGTGACCAGTGTTCCATGATTAAAGTGACCAGTGTTCCATGATTAAAGTGACCAGTGTTCCATTATTACATGTTTTGTGTGGAGCCCAGGAAGAGTAGCTGTTGCTTTAGGAACAGCTAATGGAGATTCTAATCGAATATCAAAATACCAAACTTAAAAGCTTTTTTTTTTACCCTCTCCACGTTTGACCTGTCGGCGTGGACGGGGGTGTAACTGATAAACCAAAAAGGGACTGGAGTAGTGGGGCCCCGTTCTGACACAGATGACATGGTGGACCATGTTTCAACACTTCTGACATGTGTCTACTATGATTGTCATCATAACCATAGGCCAGGCATAGGAAATGTCCGAGGAAGAAAAGTAACTGTCCAGTGAAAATCTCACTTTTAGACATTCACATTCTGTTAACTCATACCCCAAATAATGTTGTTGACTCGTCCTATGTGCTCGTAGGTGGAGAAAACATTTTTAAAAACACAGCTTAAACTTCGATCTCAAACAGACCGTTCTCGCTATTTACTCATGTAGTATGACGTAATACTCCTAAGGAGACTGAGCTGGCCAATCAGTGGTCTAGAGGAGACTGAGCTGGCCAATCAGTGGTCTAAAGGAGACTGAGATGGCCAATCAGTGGTCTAGAGGAGACTGAGATGGCCAATCAGTGGTCTAGAGGAGACTGAGCTGGCCAATCAGTGGTCTAGAGGAGACTGAGCTGGCCAATCAGTGGTCTAAAGGAGACTGAGATGGCCAATCAGTGGTCTAGAGGAGGCTGAGATGGCCAATCAGTGGTCTAGAGGAGACTGAGCTGGCCAATCAGTGGTCTAGAGGAGACTGAGCTGGCCAATCAGTGGTCTAAAGGAGACTGAGATGGCCAATCAGTGGTCTAGAGGAGACTGAGCTGGCCAATCAGTGGTCTAAAGGAGACTGAGATGGCCAATCAGTGGTCTAGAGGAGGATGAGCTGGCCAATCAGTGGTTTAGAGGAGACTGAGCTGGCCAATCAGTGGTTTAGAGGAGGATGAGCTGGCCAATCAGTGGTTTAGAGGAGACTGAGCTGGCCAATCAGTGGTTTAGAGGAGACTGAGCTGGCCAATCAGTGTTCTACAGGAGGATGAGCTGGCCAATCAGTGGTCTACAGGAGGATGAGCTGGCCAATCAGTGGTCTAAAGGAGGATGAGCTGGCCAATCAGTGGTTTAGAGGAGACTGAGCTGGCCAATCAGTGGTCTACAGGAGGATGAGCTGGCCAATCAGTGGTTTAGAGGAGGATGAGCTGGCCAATCAGTGGTTTAGAGGAGACTGAGCTGGCCAATCAGTGGTCTACAGGAGGATGAGCTGGCCAATCAGTGGTTTAGAGGAGACTGAGCTAGCCAATCGGTGGTTTAGAGGAGACTGAGCTGGCCAATCAGTGGTCTACAGGAGGATGAGCTGGCCAATCAGTGGTCTACAGGAGGATGAGCTGGCCAATCAGTGGTCTAAAGGAGACTGAGCTGGCCAATCAGTGGTCTACAGGAGGATGAGCTGGCCAATCAGTGGTTTAGAGGAGACTGAGCTGGCCAATCAGTGGTCTAAAGGAGGATGAGCTGGCCAATCAGTGGTTTAGAGGAGACTGAGCTGGCCAATCAGTGGTCTACAGGAGGATGAGCTGGCCAATCAGTGGTTTAGAGGAGGATGAGCTGGCCAATCAGTGGTTTAGAGGAGGATGAGCTGGCCAATCAGTGGTTTAAAGGAGGATGAGCTGGCCAATCAGTGGTTTAGAGGAGGATGAGCTGGCCAATCAGTGGTTTAGAGGAGGATGAGCTGGCCAATCAGTGGTTTAGAGGAGGATGAGCTGACCAATCCGTGGTCTACTGGAGGATGATCTGACCAATCAGCGGTCTAGAGGAGGATGATCTGACCAATCAGCGGTTTAGAGGAGACTGAGCTGGCCAATCAGTGGTCTAAAGGAGGATGAGCTGGCCAATCAGTGGTTTAGAGGAGACTGAGCTGGCCAATCAGTGGTCTACAGGAGGATGAGCTGGCCAATCAGTGGTTTAGAGGAGGATGAGCTGGCCAATCAGTGGTTTAGAGGAGGATGAGCTGGCCAATCAGTGGTTTAAAGGAGGATGAGCTGGCCAATCAGTGGTTTAGAGGAGGATGAGCTGGCCAATCAGTGGTTTAGAGGAGGATGAGCTGGCCAATCAGTGGTTTAGAGGAGGATGAGCTGACCAATCCGTGGTCTACTGGAGGATGATCTGACCAATCAGCGGTCTAGAGGAGGATGATCTGACCAATCAGCGGTCTAGAGAAGGATGATATGACAACAATAACCGGCATACACCCACACCATTCCAACAGAAAAGTTGCTTTTTAAAATACTTAATACTATTTTTTTTAGAAGCAAAACTATTTCACTCACATTGTAATGGTCGCAGTTGCAAATGAGAACTTGTTCTCAACTAGCCTACCTGGTTAAATAAAGGTGAAATAAAAAAATAAAATAAAAATAATGAATCTTGGAAACACTGGACAGGACACCATAATAACTCTTATAAAAGAACCCGTTTCCACAATCGGCGTTACTTTGTCTTGGACATCTGTCTCTGTGGCAGGAAGCCTGGCAGGAAGCAGTTCAGCTGAAGGAAGAACAAGACAGAAGCTAACATCTGTCACCGTGTTGACTGCCCCATGTTCCATCCGATGTCCCCTCCCATGTCCCCTCTCTCCATCCCTCTCCCTGTTGCTTCTCTCCTCCCCTCTCTCTGTTCCCTCTCTCTGTTCCCTCTCTCCATCCCTCTCTCCATCCCTCTCTCTGTTCCCTCTCTCTGTTCCCTCTCTCTGTTCCCTCTCTCCATCCCTCTCTCTGTTCCCTCTCTCTGTTCCCTCTCTCCATCCCTCTCTCTGTTCTCTCTCCATCCCTCTCTCTGTTCACTCTCTCTGTTCCCTCTCTCTGTTCCCTCTCTCTGTTCCCTCTCTCCATCCCTCTCTCCATCACTCTCTCTGTTCCCTCTCTCCTTCCCTCTCTCTGTTCCCTCTCTCCTTCCCTCTCTCCTTCCCTCTCTCCGTTCCCTCTCTCCATTCCTCTCTCCTTCCCTCTCTCCGCATCCACTCAGCACGGGAGCTAAGCCACCGTTACTCGCTAGCCATAAATAATCACGATTACTAAAACCCACACAGACAGAACCGTACCATAGTGTATTAAATACGTCTGTGTTAAGTACCATTCAGAAAGCAGCAAACAACAGTGACAATGTAACATTACTAGCTAGCTAGCGATGCTACGATATCATCTCATATCCAAAAAGGATTACAATTAACCAGCTGCGTAGCAGTAATCATCAGGTATCTGTGGAGCCCAGCTAGCCTGCTGCTAACGCACATACAATCTGTATCACATCAAGACACAGAGAGGGTGGGGGCTGTGTTGTGTGTGTGGGGGGGGGGGGGGAGGCAGTAGAAGTGACAGAGAGGGAGGGGGCTGTGTCGGGGGGGGTGGTGTGGGAGCAGTAGAAGTGACAGAGAGGGTTGGGGCTGTGTCGGGGGGGGGGGGGAGCAGTAGAAGTGACAGAGAGGGTGGGGGATGTGTCGGGGGGGTGGTGAGGGAGCAGTAGAAGTGACAGAGAGGGTGGGGGCTGTGTCGGGGGGTGGTGTGGGAGCAGTAGAAGTGACAGAGAGGGTGGGGGATGTGTCGGGGGGGTGGTGAGGGAGCAGTAGAAGTGACAGAGAGGGTGGGGGCTGTGTCGGGGGGGTGGTGAGGGAGCAGTAGAAGTGACAGAGAGGGTTGGGGCTGTGTCGGGGGGGGGGGGAGCAGTAGAAGTGACAGAGAGGGTGGGGGATGTGTCGGGGGGGTGGTGAGGGAGCAGTAGAAGTGACAGAGAGGGTGGGGGATGTGTCGGGGGGGTGGTGAGGGAGCAGTAGAAGTGACAGAGAGGGTGGGGGCTGTGTCGGGGGGTGGTGTGGGAGCAGTAGAAGTGACAGAGAGGGTGGGGGATGTGTCGGGGGGGTGGTGTGGGAGCAGTAGAAGTGACAGAGAGGGTGGGGGCTGTGTCGGGGGGGGGGGTGGTGTGGGAGAAGTAGAAGTGACAGAGAGGGTGGGAGCTGTGTCGGGGGGGGGGGGGGGAGCAGTAGAAGTGACAGAGAGGGTGGGGGATGTGTCGGGGGGGTGGTGAGGGAGCAGTAGAAGTGACAGAGAGGGTGGGGGCTGTGTCGGGGGGTGGTGTGGGAGCAGTAGAAGTGACAGAGAGGGTGGGGGATGTGTCGGGGGGGTGGTGTGGGAGCAGTAGAAGTGACAGAGAGGGTGGGGGCTGTGTCGGGGGGGGTGGTGTGGGAGAAGTAGAAGTGACAGAGAGGGTGGGGGCTGTGTCGGGGGGGGTGGTGTGGGAGCAGTAGAAGTGACAGAGAGGGTGGGGGCTGTGTCGGGGGGGGTGGTGTGGGAGCAGTAGAAGTGACAGAGAGGGTGGGGGCTGTGTCGGGGGGGGTGGTGTGGGCGCAGTAGAAGTGACAGAGAGGGTGGGGCTGTGTCGGGGGGGGTGGTGTGGGAGCAGTAGAAGTGACAGAGAGGGTGGGGGCTGTGTCGGGGGGGGGGGGGGGGGGGGCGCAGTAGAAGTGACAGAGAGGGTGGGGGCTGTGTCGGGGGGGGGGGGGGGGGCGCAGTAGAAGTGACAGAGAGGGTGGGGGCTGTGTCGGGGGGGGGGGGGGGGGGGGGAGCAGTAGAGGTGACAGAGAGGGTGGGGACCACAGTCCATCTATACCACATATACCACAGTCCCTCTAGTCACATATACCACAGTCCATCTAGTCACATATACCACAGTCCATCTAGTCACATATACCACAGTCCATCTAGTCACATATACCACAGTCCATCTAGTCACATATACCACAGTCCATCTAGTCACATATACCACAGTCCATCTAGTCACATATACCACAGTCCCTCTAGTCACATATACCACAGTCCATCTGGTCACATATACCACAGTCCCTCTAGTCACATATACCACAGTCCCTCTAGTCACATATACCACAGTCCCTCTAGTCACATATACCACAGTCCCTCTAGTCACATATACCACAGTCCATCTGGTCACATATACCACAGTCCCTCTAGTCACATATACCACAGTCCCTCTAGTCACATATACCACATTCCATCTAGTCACATATACCACAGTCCATCTAGTCACATATACCACAGTCCTTCTAGTCACATATACCACAGTCCATCTAGTCACATATACCACAGTCCATCTAGTCACATATACCACAGTCCATCTAGTCACATATACCACAGTCCATCTAGTCACATATACCACAGTCCCTCTAGTCACATATACCACAGTCCATCTAGTCATCAGCTCCATTCAACCCCTCCCATCTATCTCTCAACATCATCCAGTCCCACCCTTCAGCTCCATTAGACCCCTCCCATCTATCTCTTAACATCATCCAGTCCCACCCTTCAGCTCCATTCAACCCCTCCCATCTATCTCTCAACACCATCCAGTCCCACCCTGCAGCTCCATTCAACCCCTCCCATCTATCTCTCAACACCATCCAGTCCCACCCTGCAGCTCCATTCAACCCCTCCCATCTATCTCTCAACACCATCAAGTCCCACCCTTCAGCTCCATTCAACCCCTCCCATCTATCTCTCAACACCATCCAGTCCCACCCTTCAGCTCCATTCAACCCCTCCCATCTATCTCTCAACACCACCCAGTCCCACCCTTCAGCTCCATTCAACCCCTCCCATCTATCTCTCAACACCATCCAGTCCCACCCTTCAGCTCCATTCAACCCCTCCCATCTATCTCTCAACACCATCCAGTCCCACCCTTCAGCTCCATTCAACCCCTCCCATCTATCTCTCAACACCATCCATATTGCATTTCTATTTACCATATATTTTTCAACTGTCCTGTGATGTTTCACAAAAAGTTCTGAACCTTTCTATTCTCGTAGTTTCTACAGATTGTAAATTAAAGAAAAACATTTTTGCTAAAATAATGATTATATTATTGATCGATTGACTAATACTTTTTTTTTATCACCCAGCAGAGCTATTTGTAGAGTTGGCTACAGGTAAATGTTGTAATTATTCAGCCGTTCCTGGACCTGCGACCAGAAGCGAGCTACATATGGACAATACCAAAATAAATGATATGATGACTCTGCCTCCTTGCAGAAAAAGTGTGTTCATTTCTCATTGCTCATTTCACTTGTCTTTATTATCTACTTCACCTGCTTTGGGCAATGTTAACACAGGTTACTGTAATGTAAACATATGTTTCCCATGCCAATAAAGCCCCTTAAATTGAAATTGAATTGAGAGAGAAAGAGGGGGGAGAGAGAAAGAGGGGGGAGGGAGAAAGAGGGGGGAGGGAGAAGGAGGGGGGAGGGAGAAAGAGGGGGGGGAGAGAAAGAGGGGGGAGGGAGAAAGAGGGGGGAGGGAGAAGGAGGGGGGAGGGAGAAGGAGGGGGGAGGGAGAAAGAGGGGGGAGGGAGAAAGAGGGGGGAGGGAGAAGGAGGGGGAGGGAGAAAGAGGGGGGAGGGAGAAGGAGGGGGGAGGGAGAAGGAGGGGGGAGGGAGAAAGAGGGGGAGGGAGAAGGAGGGGGGAGGGAGAAAGAGGGGGAGGGAGAGAGAGAAATCTCAGGAGAAGGAGAAGCTTGTAGGTATAGAATTAGAGCTAAAATGATGTTGCTGACTGATTACATAGAAGTTCATGCATCTTTTAGCTGGAGAAAACACATGTTGAATTAGCTGAAGCAGTTTCTGCTGGAATCCATGGTTATTGTGGTGTGTGTGTGTGTGTGTGTGTGTGTGTGTGTGTGTGTGTGTGTGTGTGTGTGTGTGTGTGTGTGTGTGTGTGTGTGTGTGTGTGTGTGTGTGTGTGTGTGTGTGCGTGCGTGCGTACGTTCGTGCGTACGTTGTGTCTTCAGTTGGGAGAGAGGGAGAAAAAGCCAGACAGACAGCTCCTGGTACCTCTAAAGGTGTCATTGAGCCAGACAGACAGCTCCCAGTGCCTCTAAAGGTGTTATTGAGCCAGACAGACAGCTCCTGGTACCTCTAAAGGTGTCATTGAGCCAGACAGACAGCTCCTGGTACCTCTAAAGGTGTTATTGAGCCAGACAGACAGCTCCCGTTACCTCTAAAGGTGTTATTGAGCCAGACAGACAGCTCCTGGTACCTCTGAAGGTGTTATTGAGCCAGACAGACAGCTCCTGGTACCTCTGAAGGTGTTATTGAGCCAGACAGACAGCTGCTGGTACCTCTAAAGGTGTTATTGAGCCAGACAGACAGCTCCTGGTACCTCTAAAGGTGTTATTGAGCCAGACAGACAGCTCCTGGTACCTCTGAAGGTGTTATTGAGCCAGACAGACAGCTCCTGGTACCTCTGAAGGTGTTATTGAGCCAGACAGACAGCTCCTGGTACCTCTGAAGGTGTTATTGAGCCAGACAGACAGCTCCTGGTACCTCTAAAGGTGTTATTGCGCCAGACAGACAGCTCCTGGTACCTCTAAAGGTGTTATTGAGCCAGACAGACAGCTCCTGGTACCTCTAAAGGTGTTATTGAGCCAGACAGACAGCTCCTGGTACCTCTGAAGGTGTTATTGAGCCAGACAGACAGCTCCTGGTACCTCTAAAGGTGTTATTGAGCCAGACAGACAGCTCCTGGTACCTCTAAAGGTGTTATTGAGCCAGACAGACAGCTCCTGGTACCTCTAAAGGTGTTATTGAGCCAGACAGACAGCTCCTGGTACCTCTAAAGGTGTTATTGAGCCAGACAGACAGCTCCTGGTACCTCTAAAGGTGTTATTGAGCCAGACAGACAGCTCCCGGTGCCTCTAAAGGTGTTATTGAGCCAGACAGACAGCTCCCAGTGCCTCTAAAGGTGTTATTGAGCCAGACAGACAGCTCCTGGTACCTCTGAAGGTGTTATTGAGCCAGACAGACAGCTCCTGGTACCTCTAAAGGTGTTATTGAGCCAGACAGACAGCTCCCAGTGCCTCTAAAGGTGTTATTGAGCCAGACAGACAGCTCCTGGTACCTCTAAAGGTGTTATTGAGCCAGACAGACAGCTCCTGGTACCTCTGAAGGTGTTATTGAGCCAGACAGACAGCTCCTGGTACCTCTAAAGGTGTTATTGAGCCAGACAGACAGCTCCTGGTACCTCTGAAGGTGTTATTGAGCCAGACAGACAGCTCCTGGTACCTCTAAAGGTGTTATTGAGCCAGACAGACAGCTCCTGGTACCTCTAAAGGTGTTATTGAGCCAGACAGACAGCTCCTGGTACCTCTAAAGGTGTCATTGAGCCAGACAGACAGCTCCCAGTGCCTCTAAAGGTGTTATTGAGCCAGACAGACAGCTCCCAGTGCCTCTAAATGTGTTATTGAGCCAGACAGACAGCTCCTGGTACCTCTGAAGGTGTTATTGAGCCAGACAGACAGCTCCCAGTGCCTCTAAAGGTGTTATTGAGCCAGACAGACAGCTCCTGGTACCTCTAAAGGTGTTATTGAGCCAGACAGACAGCTCCTGGTACCTCTGAAGGTGTTATTGAGCCAGACAGACAGCTCCCAGTGCCTCTAAAGGTGTTATTGAGCCAGACAGACAGCTCCTGGTACCTCTAAAGGTGTTATTGAGCCAGACAGACAGCTCCTGGTACCTCTAAAGGTGTTATTGAGCCAGACAGACAGCTCCTGGTACCTCTGAAGGTGTTACTGAGCTGAGTTGTCCTGTGGTTTATCCTTGTAGAAGGGAAATAGAGAACTGCATCATTCCATGGACAGCCTCGGATCCTTGAGACACACACACACACACACACACACACACACACACACACACACACACACACAGGATGCGATGCAGCAGGCAAAGGCTTTATGAATCAAAACCAGATATTGATCATATTGGCAGCAGAAAATTCTCCCAAATGTTGACCCTTATTCCCTATGCTAAGTGCACACGCTTTGACCAGGTGTCTACACGTTTTATTGTGTACATATAAAATACACCATGATGAAATACCCGTTATTGAGCTACGTTTCGTGACCTTGGGATTATCTGCGTCAAGTGTAGTTCTGATGTATTGAGTGTCAAAGTTTTCACATCCCCAGATCTCAGAACTGTTTGCTAGTGAATTCTTCTTTATAGCCCATAAAGGTGAGAACCTTAAATGTACCTAAATGTACCTAAAACGTACCTAAAGTATCAAAAATCCTGAGACATTTTTCAGTTCATAAGAAGATTGTAGCTATTTGAATACATGCATGTTAGAGTAATACTATTTAGCAAAGAATTTTTTTTACATTTTTTAAAATTTATTTCACCTTTATTTAACCAGGTAGGCTAGTTGAGAACACCTTTATTTAACCAGGTAGGCTAGTTGAGAACACCTTTATTTAACCAGGTAGGCTAGTTGAGAACACCTTTATTTAACCAGGTAGGCTAGTTGAGAACACCTTTATTTAACCAGGTAGGCTAGTTGAGAACACCTTTATTTAACCAGGTAGGCTAGTTGAGAACACCTTTATTTAACCAGGTAGGCTAGTTGAGAACACCTTTATTTAACCAGGTAGGCTAGTTGAGAACACCTTTATTTAACCAGGTAGGCTAGCTGAGAACACCTTTATTTAACCAGGTAGGCAAGTTGAGAACACCTTTATTTAACCAGGTAGGCTAGTTGAGAACACCTTTATTTAACCAGGTAGGCTAGTTGAGAACACCTTTATTTAACCAGGTAGGCTAGTTGAGAACACCTTTATTTAACCAGGTAGGCTAGTTGAGAACACCTTTATTTAACCAGGTAGGCTAGTTGAGAACACCTTTATTTAACCAGGTAGGCTAGTTGAGAACACCTTTATTTAACCAGGTAGGCTAGTTGAGAACACCTTTATTTAACCAGGTAGGCTAGTTGAGAACACCTTTATTTAACCAGGTAGGCTAGTTGAGAACACCTTTATTTAACCAGGTAGGCTAGTTGAGAACACCTTTATTTAACCAGGTAGGCTAGTTGAGAACACCTTTATTTAACCAGGTAGGCTAGTTGAGAACACCTTTATTTAACCAGGTAGGCTAGTTGAGAACACCTTTATTTAACCAGGTAGGCTAGTTGAGAACACCTTTATTTAACCAGGTAGGCTAGCTGAGAACACCTTTATTTAACCAGGTAGGCAAGTTGAGAACACCTTTATTTAACCAGGTAGGCTAGTTGAGAACACCTTTATTTAACCAGGTAGGCTAGTTGAGAACACCTTTATTTAACCAGGTAGGCTAGTTGAGAACACCTTTATTTAACCAGGTAGGCTAGTTGAGAACACCTTTATTTAACCAGGTAGGCTAGTTGAGAACACCTTTATTTAACCAGGTAGGCTAGTTGAGAACACCTTTATTTAACCAGGTAGGCTAGTTGAGAACACCTTTATTTAACCAGGTAGGCTAGTTGAGAACACCTTTATTTAACCAGGTAGGCTAGTTGAGAACACCTTTATTTAACCAGGTAGGCTAGTTGAGAACACCTTTATTTAACCAGGTAGGCTAGTTGAGAACACCTTTATTTAACCAGGTAGGCTAGTTGAGAACACCTTTATTTAACCAGGTAGGCTAGTTGAGAACACCTTTATTTAACCAGGTAGGCTAGTTGAGAACACCTTTATTTAACCAGGTAGGTCAGTTGAGAACACCTTTAATTTAACCAGGTAGGCTAGTTGAGAACACCTTTATTTAACCAGGTAGGCTAGTTGAGAACACCTTTATTTAACCAGGTAGGCTAGTTGAGAACACCTTTATTTAACCAGGTAGGCTAGTTGAGAACACCTTTATTTAACCAGGTAGGCTAGTTGAGAACACCTTTATTTAACCAGGTAGGCTAGTTGAGAACACCTTTATTTAACCAGGTAGGCTAGTTGAGAACACCTTTATTTAACCAGGTAGGCTAGTTGAGAACACCTTTATTTAACCAGGTAGGCTAGTTGAGAACACCTTTATTTAACCAGGTAGGCTAGTTGAGAACACCTTTATTTAACCAGGTAGGCTAGTTGAGAACACCTTTATTTAACCAGGTAGGCTAGTTGAGAACACCTTTATTTAACCAGGTAGGCTAGTTGAGAACACCTTTATTTAACCAGGTAGGCTAGTTGAGAACACCTTTATTTAACCAGGTAGGCTAGTTGAGAACACCTTTATTTAACCAGGTAGGCCAGTTGAGAACACCTTTATTTAACCAGGTAGGCTAGTTGAGAACACCTTTATTTAACCAGGTAGGCTAGTTGAGAACACCTTTATTTAACCAGGTAGGCTAGTTGAGAACACCTTTATTTAACCAGGTAGGCAAGTTGAGAACACCTTTATTTAACCAGGTAGGCTAGTTGAGAACACCTTTATTTAACCAGGTAGGCTAGTTGAGAACACCTTTATTTAACCAGGTAGGCCAGTTGAGAACACCTTTATTTAACCAGGTAGGCTAGTTGAGAACACCTTTATTTAACCAGGTAGGCTAGTTGAGAACACCTTTATTTAACCAGGTAGGCTAGTTGAGAACACCTTTATTTAACCAGGTAGACTAGTTGAGAACACCTTTATATAACCAGGTAGGCTAGTTGAGAACACCTTTATTTAACCAGGTAGGCTAGTTGAGAACAAGTTCTCATTTGCAACTGCGACCTGGCCAAGATAAAGCATAGCAGTGTGAACAGACAAC
Organism: Oncorhynchus kisutch; assembly: GCF_002021735.2. Classification (NCBI taxonomy): domain Eukaryota; kingdom Metazoa; phylum Chordata; class Actinopteri; order Salmoniformes; family Salmonidae; genus Oncorhynchus; species Oncorhynchus kisutch. The sequence continues at coordinate 74,377,421 of NC_034178.2, forward strand.
AACACAGAGTTACACATGGAGTAAACAACTAACAAGTCAATAACACAGAATAATTTTTTTTTGAGTCTATATACATTGTGTGCAAAAGGCATGAGGAGGTAGGCGAATAATTACAATTTTGCAGATTAACACTGGAGTGATAAATGATCAGATGGTCATGTACAGGTAGAGATACTGGTGTGCAAAAGAGCAGAAAAGTAAATAAATAAAAACAGTATGGGGATGAGGTAGGTAAAAATGGGTGGGCTATTTACCGATAGACTATGTACAGCTGCAGCGATCGGTTAGCTGCTCAGTTAGCAGATGTTTGAAGTTGGTGAGGGAGATAAAAGTCTCCAACTTCAGCGATTTTTGCAATTCGTTCGAGTCACAGGCAGCAGAGAACTGGAACGATAGTCAGAACACATAAGATAATACATGAAGACATGTATCATAATCATCAGATGAATTACTGGCATCGCTGAACAACGATGTGACATCATCGTTACCTATAACATTTCTGACGGCGTTGTTATTTTTCTCTTTGCGAGACATTATTGCTGGCTAGGCCGGAACATACTTAGATGGACATGGCAAAGGCGTGTTCTGATTGGTCCATCTGTATTTGTTCAGGCTTGTGATTGGATTGCAGATTGGATTTCCATCCATAGAGAGAGGGAGAGATAGACTAGGAGAGAGAGGGAGAGAGAGAAAGAGAGACAGAGACACAGAGAGACAGAAAATGAGAGAGAGAAAGAGAGAGATGGTTCTGCAGTGAGACAGACATGTGGTTGTACTGCAGTAAAACAACAGGTGGGGTTTCGGATTTTAGTCTGTCTGGATGTGGACTGGGTTAGTCTGTCTGGATGTGGACTGGGTTAGCCTGTCTAGACATGGACTGGGTTAGTCTGTCTGGACAGACAGGGTTAGCCTGTCTGGATGTGGACTGGGTTAGCCTGTCTTTGTGAGATGCAGAGTAGGTGAACGGATGATCTCTACATGTGTGGTTTCCACCGTGAAGCAAGGAGGAGGAGGTGTGATGGTGTGAGGGTGCTTTGCTGGTGACAATGTATGTGATTTATTTAATTCAATGCACACTTAACCAGCATGGCTACCACAGCATTAGCCATCCCATCAGGTTTGAGCTTAGTGGGACTATCATTTGTTTTCAACAGGACAATGACCCAACTGTAAAGGCTTTCTTCCTCCTCTTCTGAGGAGGAGTAGCGAGAAGGATCGGAGGACCAATGCACAGTGTGGTAAGTGTCCATAATGTTTATTTTAAAGACATAAACTGAACACTACAAAAAAATAAACGTGAAACGAACAAAACCGAAACAGTACCGTGTGGCAACAAACACTCACACGGAAACAAACACCCACAATTCAAAAGTGAAACCCAGGCTACCTGAGTATGATTCTCAATCAGAGACAACTAACGACACCTGCCTCTGATTGAGAACCATACTAGGCGGAACTCAAAACCCCAACATAGAAAAACAAACATAGACTGCCCACCCCAACTCACACCCTGACCATACCAAATAAAGACAAAACAAAGGAAATAAAGGTCAGAACGTGACACCAACACAACTCCAGGCTTTGTAAGGACTATTTGACCAATAAGGAGAGTGATGGTGTGCTGCATCAGATGACCTGGCCTCCACAATCACCTGAACCCAACCTGATTGAGATGGTTTGGGATGAGTTGGACTGCAGGGTGAAGGAAAAGCTGCCAAAAAGTGCTCAGCATATGTGGGAACTCCTTCAAGACTGTTGGAAAAGCATTCCAGGTGAAGCTGGTTGAGAGAATGCCAAGAGTGTGCAAAGCTGCCATCAAGGCAAAAGGTTGCTACTTTGAAGAATCTCAAATATAAAATATATTTTGGTTTGTTTAACACTATTTTGGTTACTACATGATTCCATAAGTGTTAATTTATAGTGTTGATGTACAATGTAGAAAATAGTTTTTAAAAAATAAAGAAAAACCCTTGAATGTGTAGGTGTGTCCAAACTTTTGACTGGTACGGTATGTACAAATGGAATGTAGGTCTACGTAATTTATGTACAAATGGAATGTAGGGATATTTAGCTGTGTTCGTTTGTTCCTGCTTTGCTAAGAAAAACGTCTGTTGTTCACAGCAGCATCTCTGTCAGGTCAGTGTGTGGGCTGTTCTGAAACTCTCTGTTCATGTTCCTCTCCTCTTTCTCTGTCTCTCTGTTCCTCTCCTCTGCTGTCCTCTCTCCATTCTCTCTGACTCTCTGTTCCTCTCCTCTGCTGTCCTCTCTCCATTCTCTCTGACTCACTGTTCCCCTCCTCTGCTGTCCTCTCTCCATTCTCTCTGACTCTCTGTTCCTCTCCTCTGCTGTCCTCTCTCCATTCTCTCTGACTCTCTGTTCCTCTCCTCTGCTGTCCTCTCTCCATTCTCTCTGACTCACTGTTCCCCTCCTCTGCTGTCCTCTCTCCATTCTCTCTGACTCTCTGTTCCTCTCCTCTGCTGTCCTCTCTCCATTCTCTCTGATTCTCTGTTCCTCTCCTCTGCTGTCCTCTCTCCATTCTCTCTGACTCTCTGTTCCTCTCCTCTGCTGTCCTCTCTCCATTCTCTCTGACTCTCTGTTCCTCTCCTCTGCTGTCCTCTCTCCATTCTCTCTGACTCTCTGTTCCTCTCCTCTGCTGTCCTCTCTCCATTCTCTCTGACTTTCTGTTCCTCTCCTCTGCTGTCCTCTCTCCATTCTCTCTGACTCACTGTTCCCCTCCTCTGCTGTCCTCTCTCCATTCTCTCTGACTCTCTGTTCCTCTCCTCTGCTGTCCTCTCTCCATTCTCTCTGACTCTCTGTTCCTCTCCTCTGCTGTCCTCTCTCCATTCTCTCTGATTCTCTGTTCCTCTCCTCTGCTGTCCTCTCTCCATTCTCTCTGACTCTCTGTTCCTCTCCTCTGCTGTCCTCTCTCCATTCTCTCTGACTCTCTGTTCCTCTCCTCTGCTGTCCTCTCTCCATTCTCTCTGACTCTCTGTTCCTCTCCTCTGCTGTCCTCTCTCCATTCTCTCTGACTCTCTGTTCCTCTCCTCTGCTGTCCTCTCTCCATTCTCTCTGACTCTCTGTTCCTCTCCTCTGCTGTCCTCTCTCCATTCTCTCTGACTCTCTGTTCCTCTCCTCTGCTGTCCTCTCTCCATTCTCTCTGACTCTCTGTTCCTCTCCTCTGCTGTCCTCTCTCCATTCTCTCTGATTCTCTGTTCCTCTCCTCTGCTGTCCTCTCTCCATTCTCTCTGACTCTCTGTTCCTCTCCTCTGCTGTCCTCTCTCCATTCTCTCTGACTCTCTGTTCCTCTCCTCTGCTGTCCTCTCTCCATTATCTCTGACTCTCTGTTCCTCTCCTCTGCTGTCCTCTCTCCATTCTCTCTGACTCTCTGTTCCTCTCCTCTGCTGTCCTCTCTCCATTCTCTCTGACTCTCTGTTCCCCTCCTCTGCTGTCCTCTCTCCATTCTCTCTGACTCTCTGTTCCTCTCCTCTGCTGTCCTCTCTCCATTCTCTCTGACTCTCTGTTCCTCTCCTCTGCTGTCCTCTCTCCATTCTCTCTGACTCTCTGTTCCTCTCCTCTGCTGTCCTCTCTCCATTCTCTCTGACTCTCTGTTTCTCTCCTCTGCTGTCCTCTCTCCATTCTCTCTGACTCTCTGTTCCTCTCCTCTGCTGTCCTCTCTCCATTCTCTCTGACTCTCTGTTCCTCTCCTCTGCTGTCCTCTCTCCATTCTCTCTGACTCTCTGTTCCTCTCCTCTGCTGTCCTCTCTCCATTCTCTCTGACTCTCTGTTCCTCTCCTCTGCTGTCCTCTCTCCATTCTCTCTGACTCTCTGTTCCTCTCCTCTGCTGTCCTCTCTCCATTCTCTCTGACTCTCTGTTCCTCTCCTCTGCTGTCCTCTCTCCATTCTCTCTGACTCTCTGTTTCTCTCCTCTGCTGTCCTCTCTCCATTCTCTCTGACTCTCTGTTCCTCTCCTCTGCTGTCCTCTCTCCATTCTCTCTGACTCTCTGTTCCTCTCCTCTGCTGTCCTCTCTCCATTCTCTCTGACTCTCTGTTCCTCTCCTCTGCTGTCCTCTCTCCATTCTCTCTGACTCTCTGTTCCTCTCCTCTGCTGTCCTCTCTCCATTCTCTCTGACTCTCTGTTCCTCTCCTCTGCTGTCCTCTCTCCATTCTCTCTGACTCTCTGTTCCTCTCCTCTGCTGTCCTCTCTCCATTCTCTCTGACTCTCTGTTTCTCTCCTCTGCTGTCCTCTCTCCATTCTCTCTGACTCTCTGTTCCTCTCCTCTGCTGTCCTCTCTCCATTCTCTCTGACTCTCTGTTTCTCTCCTCTGCTGTCCTCTCTCCATTCTCTCTGACTCTCTGTTCCCCTCCTCTGCTGTCCTCTCTCCATTCTCTCTGACTCTCTGTTCCTCTCCTCTGCTGTCCTCTCTCCATTCTCTCTGACTCTCTGTTCCCCTCCTCTGCTGTCCTCTCTCCATTCTCTCTGACTCTCTGTTCCCCTCCTCTGCTGTCCTCTCTCCATTCTCTCTGACTCTCTGTTCCTCTCCTCTGCTGTCCTCTCTCCATTCTCTCTGACTCTCTGTTCCTCTCCTCTGCTGTCCTCTCTCCATTCTCTCTGACTCTCTGTTCCTCTCCTCTGCTGTCCTCTCTCCATTCTCTCTGACTCTCTGTTCCTCTCCTCTGCTGTCCTCTCTCCATTCTCTCTGACTCTCTGTTCCTCTCCTCTGCTGTCCTCTCTCCATTCTCTCTGACTCTCTGTTCCCCTCCTCTGCTGTCCTCTCTCCATTCTCTCTGACTCTCTGTTCCCCTCCTCTGCTGTCCTCTCTCCATTCTCTCTGACTCTCTGTTCCCCTCCTCTGCTGTCCTCTCTCCATTCTCTCTGACTCTCTGTTCCTCTCCTCTGCTGTCCTCTCTCCATTCTCTCTGACTCTCTGTTCCTCTCCTCTGCTGTCCTCTCTCCATTCTCTCTGACTCTCTGTTCCTCTCCTCTGCTGTCCTCTCTCCATTCTCTCTGACTCTCTGTTCCCCTTCTCTCTCCTTTACCATTTCAGATTACAGTAATGAAAGTAAGAACGTTTTACATTAATCTGACAAGTCTGTCGGTTATATGTCTTATATACAGTATGTATTATGAAGGGGAGGAAAGGATAGCAGAGGAGAGAGGGGAGGAAAGGATAGCAGAGGAGAGAGGGGAGGAAAGGATAGCAGAGGAGAGAGGGGAGGAAAGGATAGCAGAGGAGAGAGGGGAGGAAAGGATAGCAGAGGAGAGAGGGGAGGAAAGGATAGCAGAGGAGAGAGGGGAGGAAAGGATAGCAGAGGAGAGAGGGGAGGAAAGAGGGAAGGAGAAAGGGAGGAAGAGGGGAGGAAAGAGGGGAGGAGAGAGGGGGGAAGAGGGGAGGAAAGAGGGGAGGAGAGGGGAGGAAAGAGGGAAGGAGAAAGGGGGGAAGAGGGGAGGAAAGAGGGGAGGAGAGAGGGGGGAAGAGGGGAGGAAAGAGGGAAGGAGAAAGGGGGGAAGAGGGGAGGAAAGAGGGGAGGAGAGAGGGGGGAAGAGGGGAGGAAAGAGGGGAGGAGAGGGGAGGAAAGAGGGGAGGAAAGAGGGAAGGAGAGAGGGGGGAAGAGGGGAGGAAAGAGGGGAGGAAAGAGGGAAGGAGAGAGGGGGGAAGAGGGGAGGAAAGAGGGGAGGAAAGAGGGAAGGAGAGAGGGGGGAAGAGGGGAGGAAAGAGGGGAGGAAAGAGGGCAGGAGAGAGGGAGAGAAGAGGAGAGGAAAGAGGGGAGGAAAGAGGAGAGGGAGGAAAGAGGAGAGAAAATACAGTATGAATTATGGAATGGGAGGAAAGAATAGCAGAGGAGAGAGGAGAGGAAAGGATAGCAGAGAAGAGAGGAGAGGAAAAGATAGCAGAGAAGAGAGGAGAGGAAAGGATAGCAGAGAAGAGAGGAGAGGAAAGGATAGCAGAGAAGAGAGGAGAGGAAAGGATAGCAGAGTAGAGAGAGGAGGAAAGGATAGCAGAGAAGAGAGGAGAGGAAAGGATAGCAGAGAAGAGAGGAGAGGAAAGGATAGCAGAGAAGAGAGGAGAGGAAAGGATAGCAGAGAAGAGAGGAGAGGAAAGGATAGCAGAGAAGAGAGGAGAGGAAAGGATAGCAGAGAAGAGAGGAGAGGAAAGGATAGCAGAGAAGAGAGGAGAGGAAAGGATAGCAGAGAAGAGAGGAGAGGAAAGGATAGCAGAGAAGAGAGGAGAGGAAAGGATAGCAGAGGAGAGAGGGGAGAAATCTCCCCTCCTTTACTCTCCCCTCTCCTCCTCTCCTTCCCTTCCCTCCTTAACTTTCCTAATTTCCTCTCCCATCCCCCCATCCCTCCCTCCCTCTGCCCTCCCCTCTCCTCTCCCCTAGATGACAATGTAGTGTGTTGATTAGGGAGCAGACTGGCGGCGCGGGTTAGCCGCTGTGAGTGGCGTATACTGTCTCTCACTGCCTGCCTGCCCAGTGGAGCCGTGGAGAGCAGAGCAAACAGACCAGCTCGTACTGGGACGCAACACTGCCTTGCTGCTAGGTAGCAGCCCACCTCTCTCCTGCCTGTCTCCCTCCCCATCCCTCTCTCCACTGCCTCTCTCCCTCCCCATCAATCTCTCCCCCTCTCTCCTGCCTGTCTCCCTCCCCATCCCTCTCTCCCTCCCTCCACCTCTCTCCTGCCTGTCTCCCTCCCCATCCCTCTCTCCCTCCCCATCACTCTCTCCCCCTCTCTCCTGCCTCTCTCCCGCCTCCCACCATCGATGCTGTTGCTGTTACTGCAGAGCTGTCTGCCTCACAGTCAAACCAAGGGCATCCTCTCTCTAATATAGTTCCTTCGCGCTCCTTCTCTCTCACTCTCTCTGTCTCCCTACATCTCTTTCTCACTATCTCTCCATCCTCTCGCTCTCCCTCCATGCCGCCTCCCCTCTCTCCCTCTCTCCCTCCCCCTCTCTCCCTCCCTCCCCATCCCTCTCTCCCTCTCTCTCTCTCCCTCCCCATCCCTCTCTCCCTCCCTCTCTCTCCCATGCAGGCAGCAGAGGCCCATAGCTTCCGGTTGCGTTGACAGGGTGAACCCACCACAGGTCAGAACTGTTCTCTTCTACAGACCAAAGGAGAGAACAGAGGAAGAGACAATTGCTGCTTGGTAATGTTGGCTAGTGATGCAGTAGTGATGGGGGCTCCCGAGTGGCGCATCAGTCTAAGGCATTGCATCTCAGTGCTAGAGGCGTCACTACAGACCCTGGTTCGATATCACAACCGGCCGTGATTGGGAATCCCATAGGGCGGCGCACAATTGGCCCAGCATCGTCCGGGTTAGGGTTTGACTGGGATAGGCCGTCATTGTAAATAAGAATTTGTTCTTAACGGACTTGCCTAGTTAAATAAAGGTTAAACAGTTTTTTAAATGCAGATAGGTGAACAGAAGGAGTAGGAGGATTAGAATAGATGAGCTGCTGTCTTCTACATATCAGAGGAGAGGAGAACTCAGAAGAAGAGGGTAATGGGTGGTGAGGACAGTACCAGTGAATGTCTCAGCCAGCTAGTGATGCAGTGATGCAGACAGAGATGGGAGGATAGGATAGGAGAGGAGACAAGAGGAGAGGAGAGGAGAGGATAACAGAGGAGAGGATAACAGAGGAGAGGAGAACAGAAGACAGGAGACAAGAGGAGAACAGAGGAGAGGAGAGAAGAGGAGAACAGAACAGAGGAGAGGAGAGGAGAACCGAGGAGATGAGAACTGAGGAGAGGATAATGGAGGAGGAGAACAGAAGACAGGAGACAAGAGGAGAACAGAGGAGAGGAGAGAAGAGAGAAGAGGAGAGGAGAACAGAACGGAGGACAGGAGAACAGAGGAGAACCGAGGAGATGAGAACTGAGGAGAGGAGAGGAGAGGAGAGGAGAGGAGAGGAGAGGAGAGGAGAGGAGAGGAGAGGAGAGGAGAGGAGAGGAGAGGAGAGGAGAGGAGAGGAGAGGAGAGGAGAGGAGAGGAGAGGAGAGGAGAGGATGTTATCGTTCACTAAGGACCATTCCTTAGACAAAACGCTATATTCATCATTCAATATCTACCCAATAATAATGATAAACTACCACAAAACATGTCCAACTCCATAGCGTTCATGCATTTTAATAAGAACTCCTTAACCTGACCTAGATTAGCTATGGTGGGGTTACTATGGAGATGGAGGAAAACACAGCTACTACGACCCAGCCAGCGTCCCTGGCCTAGATAAAACAGCTACTCCTACAGCCTGGTTCACACAGCTACTCCTACAGCCTGGTTCACTCAGCTACTCCTACATCCTGGTTCACACAGCTACTCCTACAGCCTGGTTCACACAGCTACTCCTACAGCCTGGTTCACACAGCTACTCCTACAGCCTAGTTCACACAGCTACTCCTACAGCCTGGTTCACACAGCTACTCCTACAGCCTGGTTCACACAGCTACTCCTACAGCCTGGTTCACACAGCTACTCCTACAGCCTAGTTCACACAGCTACTCCTACAGCCTGGTTCACACAGCTACTCCTACAGCCTGGTTCACACAGCTACTCCTACAGCCTGGTTCACACAGCTACTCCTACAGCCTGGATCACACAGCTACTCCTACACACACTGCTCCATATTATAGTTACACACGTACAGAAACACATAGCTACCAATCTGAACATGGGAGTAACATGATCTCCTTAGTTCTATGTCATACAATGAAGTCATACAATGATGTCATACAATGACGTCATACAATTATGCTATTTAACCATACACAGCGCTTGACTTGGACTGAAATAGGTGTTGGTAATTATTATTAACCTTTCATACCTGAATACACAAAGACGTTAGCATGTAGCTCAATTTAACCTATATAGAGGAGCTTAAAGACGTTAGCATGTAGCTCAATTTAACCTATATAGAGGAGCTTAAAGATGTTAGCATGTAGCTCAATTTAACCTATATAGAGGAGCTTAAAGATGTTAGCATGTAGCTCAATTTAACCTATATAGAGGAGCTTAAAGATGTTAGCATGTAGCTATATTTACAACTAGAGCATTACAACTGTCCTACAGCATTACAACTGTCCCAGAGCATTACAACTGTCCCAGAGCATTACAACTGTCCCAGAGCATTACAACTGTCCCAGAGCATTACAACTGTCCTACAGCATTACTACTGTCCCAGAGCATTACAACTGTCCCAGAGCATTACAACTGTCCCAGAGCATTACAACTGTCCCAGAGCATTACAACTGTCCCAGAGCATTACAACTGTCCCAGAGCATTACAACTGTCCCAGAGCATTACAACTGTCCTACAGCATTACTACTGTCCCAGAGCATTACAACTGTCCCAGAGCATTACAACTGTCCCAGAGCATTACAACTGTCCCAGAGCATTACAACTGTCCCAGAGCATTACAACTGTCCTACAGCATTACTACTGTCCCAGAGCATTACAACTGTCCCAGAGCATTACAACTGTCCCAGAGCATTACAACTGTCCCAGAGCATTACAACTGTCCCAGAGCATTACAACTGTCCCAGAGCATTACAACTGTCCCAGAGCATTACAACTGTCCTACAGCATTACTACTGTCCTACAGCATTACAACTGTCCTACAGCATTACAACTGTCCCAGAGCATTACAACTGTCCTACAGCATTACAACTGTCCCAGAGCATTACAACTGTCCTACAGCATTACAACTGTCCTACAGCATTACAACTGTCCCAGAATAATACAACTGTCCAACATCATTACAACTGTCCTAGAACAATACAACTGTCCTACAGCATTACAACTGTCCTACAGCATTACAACTGTCCCAGAACAATACAACTGTCCTACAGCATTACAACTGTCCTAGAACAATACAACTGTCCTACAGCATTACAACTGTCCTAGAACAATACAACTGTCCTACAGCATTACAACTGTCCTAGAACAATACAACTGTCCTACAGCATTACAACTGTCCCAGAGCATTACAACTGTCCCAGAGCATTACAACTGTCCTACAGCATTACAACTGTCCTAGAACAATACAACTGTCCTACAGCATTACAACTACCATGCAATAGGTGGTGAATAAGGATCGGAATTACGGCACAATTAGTCATTAAAAAAACACCAGAACTGATGTAGCATGCAAGGATATATTTTCAGTGAAGAAAAGTCCCAATAGATTTTGAAGATACAGTTTTTGTTACAGAGTTCTGACGTTCTACAGGAACGATACAACATTCTGGATGCAACGTTTATCCATGTTGAGAGATCTGTCTACGTTCCCAGATGCCCAGTCAGTGGTACCAGAATACACACACATTTCCAAACACACACACACACACACACACACCCACACACACACACACACACGTGAGCAGATGTCCCGTCAGTGGTACCAGAATACACTCACATTTCCAAACACACACACACACACACACACACACACGCGCGCGCGCGCAGATGTCCCGTCAGTTGTACCAGAATACACTCACATTTCCAAACACACACACACACCCACACACACACACACACACACACGCAGATGTCCCGTCAGTGTTACCAGAATACACTCACATTTCCAAACACACACACACACACACCCACACACACACACACACACACACGGAGATGTCCTGTCAGTTGTACCAGAACACACGCATCACTTCCTGTTCTGTGTGTCCGTTCTATTCTGGAGGTGACCTGTGAACCTTGGTGAGGTCTCCAGCTGGACTTTTAGCATCTCTCAACATCTATGCAGTCTGATCTCAGACTGTGAATCCCAAATTGCACCCTATTTCATATACAGTGTAGTGCACTACTTTTGATGAAACCCCATAGGGCTCTGGTCAAAAGTAGTGCCCTACATAGGAGTGCACTATATATTCTATTTGGGATCTAACCATACAGAAATCTCAGATAGACGTTGAAAGAAACGGAATTCCCTCCGGTTTTCAACCATCAAACAGACAGTTAAACATACACATTGCAAAAATAAATACATCTGACTCCTTTTTTCTCCTTCTCTGTTATCCCTGTACTGTGTGTATATATATATATATATATATATATGTGTATGTATGTTTTTTTAAACCGTCAAATAAAAACATCAATCAATCAAACCGTGAAGTTAAAGAGAGCATGTCACATGACCAAAGGAGGAAGAGGAAGCGTTACCACGACAACACCTCACGTTTAACTCTGTATTCAAGTTGTGTTCTATTCTTCTGTATTTTTCAAACATATTTCTAAATCTATACTAAACAAAAATCTAAAATGAAACATGCAACAATTTCTACAATTTTACTGAGTTACAATTCATTATAAGGAAAATCAGGCAATTTAAATAAAGTCATTAGGCCCTAATCTATGGATTTCACATGACTGGGGATACAGATATGCATCTGTTGGTCACAGATACCTTTAACAAAAAGGTAGGGGTGTGGATCAGAACTAGTCAGTATCTTGTGAGACCCCCATTTGCCTCATGCAGCGCGACACATCTCCTTCACATAAAGTTGATTAGGATGTTGATTGTGGCCTGTGGAATGTTGTCCCACTCTTATTCAATGGCTGTGTGAATTATTATTATTTTTTTACCTTTATTTAACCAGGCAAGTCAGTTAAGAACAAATTCTTATTTTCAATGACGGCCTAGGAACAGTGGGTTAACTGCCTGTTCAGGGGTAGAGCGACAGATTTGTACCTTGTCAGCTCGGGGGTTTGAATTTGCAACCTTCCGGTTACTAGTCCAACGCTCTAACCACTAGGCTACGCTGCCGCCCGCCGAAGTTGCTGGATATTGGCGGGAACTGGAACACGCTGTCGTACACGTCGATCCAGAGCATCCCAAACATGCTCAATAGGTGACGTGTCTGGTGAGTATGCAGGTCATGGAAGAACTGGTACATTTTCAGCTTCCAGGAATTGTGTCCAGATCCTTGCGACATGGGGCCGTGCATTATCCTGCTGAAACATGAGGTGATGGAGGCAGATGAATGGCACGACAACGGGTCTCAGGATGTCGTCATGGTATCTCTGTGCATTCAAATTGCCATAGATAAAATGTAATTGTGTTCGTTGTCCGTAGCTTACGCCTGCCCCATACCATAACCCCACTGCAACCATGAGGCACTCTGTTAACAACGTTGACATCAGCAAACCGCTCGCCCACACGACGCCATCTACCCGGTACAGTTGAAACCGGGAGTCATCCGTAAAGAGCACACTTCTCCTGCATGCCAGTGGCCATCGAAGGTGAGCATTTGCCCACTGAAGTCAGTTACGACACCGAACTACAGTCAGGTCAAGACTCTGTAGGACAGTTGATGAGGACGACGAGCACACAGATGAGTTTCCCTGAGACGGTTTCTGACAGTGCAGAAATTCTTTGGTTGTACAAACCCACAGTTTCATCACCTGTCCAGGGCGGCTGGTCTCAGACGATCCCGCAGGTGAAGAAGCAGGATGTGGAGGTCCTGGGATGGCGTGGTTACACCTGGTCCCGCGGTTGTGAGGCCGGTTGGACGTAAAACAATGTTCTCTATTCTCTAAAACGATGTTGGAGGTGGCTTATGGTAGAGAAATGAACATAACATTTTCTGGCAACAGCTCTGGTGGACATTCCTGCAGTCAGCATGCCAATTGCACGCTCCCTCAAAACTTGAGACATCCGTGGCATTGTGTTGCGTGACAAAACTGAACATTTAGTGGGCTTTTATTGTCCCCAGCACAAGGTGCACCTGTGCAATGATCATACTGTTTAATCAGCTTCTTGATATGCCACAGCTGTGAGGAGGATGGATCATCTTGGCAAAGGAGAAATGCTCACTAACAGGGACGGAAACAAATTTGTGCACAAAATTTGAGAGAAATAAGTCCATATTGAACATTTTGGGGTATCTTCAATTTCAGTCCATAAAACATGTTACCAACACTTTACATGTTGAGTTTAGTTTAGATTTTTATTAAGCATAAATAGCCTTCTTGGGGACATTTTACATGGTGGGGGGGGTCACATCTCTTTAAGGTCTTGACCATATTCTACATGGTGGGGGGGGTGGGGGGGGGGTCACATCTCTTTAAGGTCTTGACCATATTCTACATGGTGGGGGGGTGGGGGGGGGTCACATCTCTTTAAGGTCTTGACCATATTCTACATGGTGGGGGGGGTGGGGGGGGGTCACATCTCTTTAAGGTCTTGACCATATTCTACATGGTGGGGGGGGTCACATCTCTTTAAGGTCTTGACCATATTCTACAAGGTGGGGGGGGGGTCACATCTCTTTAAGGTCTTGACCATATTCTACATGGTGGGGGGAGGGTCACATCTCTTTAAGGTCTTGACCATATTCTACACGGTGGGGAGGGGGGGGGGTCACAGGTCTTGACCATATTCTACAAGGTGGGGGGGGGGGGGTCACATCTCTTTAAGGTCTTGACCATATTCTACATGGTGGGGGGGTTCACATCTCTTTAAGGTCTTGACCATATTCTACACGGTGGGGAGGGGGGGGGGGGGGTCACAGGTCTTGACCATATTCTACACGGTGGGGGGGGGTCACAGGTCTTGACCATATTCTACACGGTGGGGAGGGGGGGGTCACAGGTCTTGACCATATTCTACACGGTGGGGAGGGGGGGGGGGTCACAGGTCTTGACCATATTCTACACGGTGTGGAGGGGGGGGGGGGTCACAGGTCTTGACCATATTCTACACGGTTAGTTAGAGTTCAGTCGTGGTGAACCTGCGATGGTAAGTGCCAATAATAAATACTACTATATAATACTAATACTACTATGTAATACTAATACTACTATATAATACTAATACTACTATATAATACTAATACTACTATATAATAATAAATACTACTATATAATACTAATACTACTATATAATAATAAATACTACTATATAATACTAATACTACTATATAATACTAATACTAATAATAATACTAATACTACTATATAATACTAATATATAATACTAATACTACTATATAATAATAAATACTACTATATAATACTAATACTAATAATAACACTAAAACAAATGGGGGGGGGGGGGGGGGGGGGGTTGGTAGTGAAATCAGTCCTCTTCATCAGAAACAGCAGTGACTGAGGATGCATACAATAGTGCACTACTTTTGACCAGGGCCAATAAGGGTAGTGCACTATTTAGGGAATGGTAGTGTACTATTTAGGGAATGGGGTGTCATTTGAGACATGGCCTAGCAGCAAGCCTGAACAAACAGGTCATAAAAGAGGGATCCAGATGGAGAGAAGAGAGGACAGCAGCACAATTAGACCCAGCCAAATCATGAGAAAACAAAAGGATCATTACTTGGCACATACCTGACCACTGTGACTGGCCCTAAACAGAGAGTACACAGTGGCAGAATACCTGACCACTGTGACTGGCCCTACACAGAGAGTGGCAGAATACCTGACCACTGTGACTGACCCTACACAGAGAGTGCACAGTGGCAGAATACCTGACCACTGTGACTGGCCCTACACAGAGAGTGCACAGTGGCAGAATACCTGACCACTGTGACTGGCCCTACACAGAGAGTGCACAGTGGCAGAATACCTGACCACTGTGACTGGCCCTACACAGAGAGTACACAGCGGCAGAATACCTGACCACTGTGACTGGCCCTACACAGAGAGTGCACAGTGGCAGAATACCTGACCACTGTGACTGGCCCTAAACAGAGAGTGGCAGAATACCTGACCACTGTGACTGGCCCTACACAGAGAGTACACAGCGGCAGAATACCTGACCACTGTGACTGGCCCTACACAGAGAGTACACAGCGGCAGAATACCTGACCACTGTGACTGGCCCTACACAGAGAGTACACAGCGGCAGAATACCTGACCACTGTGACTGGCCCTACACAGAGAGTGGCAGAATACCTGACCACTGTGACTGGCCCTACACAGAGAGTGGCAGAATACCTGACCACTGTGACTGGCCCTACACAGAGAGTGGCAGAATACCTGACCACTGTGACTGGCCCTACACAGAGAGTGGCAGAATACCTGACCACTGTGACTGGCCCTAAACAGAGAGTGGCAGAATACCTGACCACTGTGACTGACCCTACACAGAGAGTACACAGTGGCAGAATACCTGACCACTGTGACTGGCCCTACACAGAGAGTGGCAGAATACCTGACCACTGTGACTGGCCCTACACAGAGAGTGGCAGAATACCTGACCACTGTGACTGGCCCTAAACAGAGAGTGGCAGAATACCTGACCACTGTGACTGACCCTACACAGAGAGTACACAGTGGCAGAATACCTGACCACTGTGACTGGCCCTACACAGAGAGTACACAGTGGCAGAATACCTGACCACTGTGACTGGCCCTACACAGAGAGTACACAGTGGCAGAATACCTGACCACTGTGACTGGCCCTACACAGAGAGTACACAGTGGCAGAATACCTGACCACTGTGACTGACCCTACACAGAGAGTGGCAGAATACCTGACCACTGTGACTGACCCTACACAGAGAGTGGCAGAATACCTGACCACTGTGACTGACCCTACACAGAGAGGACACAGTGGCAGAATACCTGACCACTGTGACTGACCCTAAACAGAGAGGACACAGTGGCAGAATACCTGACCACTGTGACTGACCCTACACAGAGAGTACACAGTGGCAGAATACCTGACCACTGTGACTGGCCCTAAACAGAGAGTGGCAGAATACCTGACCACTGTGACTGACCCTACACAGAGAGTGGCAGAATACCTGACCACTGTGACTGGCCCTACACAGAGAGTGGCAGAATACCTGACCACTGTGACTGACCCTAAACAGAGAGTACACAGTGGCAGAATACCTGACCACTGTGACTGACCCTAAACAGAGAGTACACAGCGGCAGAATACCTGACCACTGTGACTGACCCTAAACAGAGAGTACACAGTGGCAGAATACCTGACCACTGTGACTGGCCCTACACAGAGAGTGGCAGAATACCTGACCACTGTGACTGACCCTAAACAGAGAGTACACAGTGGCAGAATACCTGACCACTGTGACTGACCCTAAACAGAGAGTACACAGCGGCAGAATACCTGACCACTGTGACTGGCCCTACACAGAGAGTGGCAGAATACCTGACCACTGTGACTGGCCCTACACAGAGAGGACACAGTGGCAGAATACCTGTCCACTGTGACTGACCCTACACAGAGAGGACACAGCGGCAGAATACCTGACCACTGTGACTGGCCCTACACAGAGAGTACACAGCGGCAGAATACCTGACCACTGTGACTGGCCCTACACAGAGAGTACACAGTGGCAGAATACCTGACCACTGTGACTGGCCCTACACAGAGAGTGGCAGAATACCTGACCACTGTGACTGGCCCTACACAGAGAGTACACAGTGGCAGAATACCTGACCACTGTGACTGACCCTACACAGAGAGTACACAGTGGCAGAATACCTGACCACTGTGACTGACCCTACACAGAGAGTACACAGCGGCAGAATACCTGACCACTGTGACTGACCCTAAACTGAGAGTACACAGTGGCAGAATACCTGACCACTGTGACTGGCCCTACACAGAGAGTACACAGCGGCAGAATACCTGACCACTGTGACTGGCCCTACACAGAGAGTACACAGCGGCAGAATACCTGACCACTGTGACTGACCCTAAACAGAGAGGACACAGCGGCAGAATACCTGACCACTGTGACTGGCCCTACACAGAGAGTACACAGCGGCAGAATACCTGACCACTGTGACTGGCCCTACACAGAGAGTACACAGCGGCAGAATACCTGACCACTGTGACTGGCCCTACACAGAAAGTACACAGCGGCAGAATACCTGACCACTGTGACTGGCCCTACACAGAGAGTACACAGCGGCAGAATACCTGACCACTGTGACTGGCCCTACACAGAGAGTACACAGCGGCAGAATACCTGACCACTGTGACTGGCCCTAAACAGAGAGTACACAGCGGCAGAATACCTGACCACTGTGACTGACCCTAAACAGAGAGGACACAGCGGCAGAATACCTGACCACTGTGACTGACCCTACACAGAGAGTACACAGCGGCAGAATACCTGACCACTGTGACTGGCCCTACACAGAAAGTACACAGTGGCAGAATACCTGACCACTGTGACTGACCCTACACAGAGAGTACACAGCGGCAGAATACCTGACCACTGTGACTGACCCTACACAGAGAGTACACAGCGGCAGAATACCTGACCACTGTGACTGACCCTAAACAGAGAGTACACAGCGGCAGAATACCTGTCCACTGTGACTGACCCTAAACAGAGAGTACACAGCGGCAGAATACCTGTCCACTGTGACTGACCCTAAACAGAGAGTACACAGTGGCAGAATACCTGACCACTGTGACTGACCCTACACAGAGAGTACACAGCGGCAGAATACCTGACCACTGTGACTGACCCTACACAGAGAGTACACAGTGGCAGAATACCTGACCACTGTGACTGACCCTACACAGAGAGTACACAGTGGCAGAATACCTGACCACTGTGACTGACCCTACACAGAGAGTACACAGTGGCAGAATACCTGACCACTGTGACTGACCCTACACAGAGAGTACACAGCGGCAGAATACCTGACCACTGTGACTGACCCTACACAGAGAGTACACAGCGGCAGAATACCTGACCACTGTGACTGACCCTACACAGAGAGTACACAGCGGCAGAATACCTGACCACTGTGACTGACCCTAAACAGAGAGTACACAGCGGCAGAATACCTGACCACTGTGACTGACCCTACACAGAGAGTACACAGTGGCAGAATACCTGACCACTGTGACTGACCCTAAACAGAGAGTACACAGCGGCAGAATACCTGACCACTGTGACTGACCCTACACAGAGAGTACACAGCGGCAGAATACCTGACCACTGTGACTGACCCTAAACAGAGAGTACACAGCGGCAGAATACCTGACCACTGTGACTGACCCAAACTTAAACTTAAGGAAAGCTTTGACTATGTACAGACACAGTGAGCATAGCCTTGCTATTGAGAAAGGCCGCCGTAGGCAGACATGGCTCTCAAGAGAAGACAGGCTATGTGCACACTGCCCACAAAATGAGGTGGAAACTGAGCTGCACTTCCTAACCTCCTGCCCAATGTATGACCATATTAGAGACACATATTTCCCTCAGATTACACAGATCCTTGAATTGAATTGAAATTGAGAGATAGACAGAGAGAGAGAAACAATGGAGGGGTGATATAAACTACTAGGCTTCCCCCAGCCGAACCTTATCACACCCACTACACACTGTGGTGTTATCACTCACACACACCATCTCACTATCACTCATACACAACAGATAATACAAATCTTACCTTGTGGTTGGTTGGTTGGTTGGTTGGTTGGTTGAGTTGGTTGGTTGGTTGAGTTGGTTGGCTGGTTGAGTGGTTGGTTGGTTGGTTGGTTGAGTTGTTGGTTGTGTTGTTGAGTGGTTGGTTGGTTGGTTGGTTGAGTTGTTGGTTGTGTTGTTGTGTGGTTGGTTGAGTGGTTGAGTGGTTGGTTGGTTGAGTTGTTGGTTGTGTTGTTGAGTGGTTGGTTGGTTGGTTGAGTTGTTGGTTGTGTTGTTGGGTGGTTGGTTGGTTGGTTGGTTGAGTTGTTGGTTGTGTTGTTGAGTGGTTGGTTGGTTGGTTGGTTGGTTGGTTGAGTTGTTGGTTGTGTTGTTGAGTGGTTGGTTGGTTGGTTGGCTGGTTGAGTGGTTGTGTCCGATGATAAATCACCCTCAGTGTGTGTAGTCCTCTAACTCATGATAAGACCCCTAGAAGAAGAGGTGAGAATGATTCACCAGGAACAGTTAGTGAGAACACTCAACCAATGACGATTCACCAGAAATCGTTAGTGAGAACACTCAACCAATGACGATTCACCAGAAACCGTTAGTGAGAACACTCAACCAATGACGATTCACCAGAAACCGTTAGTGAGAACACTCAACCAATGATGATTCACCAGGAACCGTTAGTGAGAACACTCAACCAATGACGATTCACCAGGAACCGTTAGTAAGAACACTTAACCAATGACGATTCACCAGAAACCGTTAGTGAGAACACTCAACCAATGACGATTCACCAGGAACAGTTAGTAAGAACACTCAACCAATGACGATTCACCAGGAATCGTTAGTGAGAACACTCAACCAATGACGATTCACCAGGAATCGTTAGTGAGAACACTCAACCAATATGTGGGAGTGTATTAGCATCAACGTTCTACATCAACAACAACAAAAAAATATATGTTTATTTGTTTAAAAGTGTATGATATAGTAATTCTAGTAAATAGAGTTGTGCTACTCCAAACAGACAAATGACTACACCTACAGAAGTCCTCTTCTATGGGAATCTGGTGTTTCTTTGAGGACAGCGCAACATTCTTCACTTGCTCTTTGACATAAAACTTTTTTTTTCATGTAGTCAATATTTAATGTTGTGCTCTGTACATTGAAGAGTCTACATAACTCATCTTTAAAACGTTGAGTCTTGCTTGCCCATCCCATCCCATCCACGCCCATCCCATCCAATCCAATCCCTTCCACCCCATCCCATCCACGCCCATCCCATCCAATCCCATCCAATCCCATCCACGCCCATCCCATCCACACCCATCCCATCCAATCCCATCCCATCCAATCCCATCCACGCCCATCTCATCCAATCCCATCCACACCCAACCCATCCCACCCCATCCACGCCCATCCCATCCACGCCCATCCCATCCACGCCCATCCCATCCCATCCACGCCCATCCCATCCCATCCCATCCACGCCCATCCCATCCACGCCCATCCCATCCACACCCGTCCCATCCCATCCACCCCATCCCATCCACCCCATCCCATCCACCCCATCCCATCCACGCCCATCCCATCCCCATCCCACCCATCCCATCCCATCCCATCCCCATCCCATCCCATCCACGCCCATCCCATCCCCATCCCACCAATCCCATCCACACCCTTCCCATCCCATCCCATCCACACCCATCCCATCCCACCCCATCCACACGCATCCAATCCACACCCATCCCATCCACAACCATCCCATCCACGCCCATCCCATCCCATCCACACCCATCCCATCTCACCCCATCCACACCCATCCACACCCATCCCATCCCACCCCATCCACACCCATCCCATCCCATCCCTACTCACCCCATCCACGCCCATCCCATCCCACCCCATCCACACCCATCCCATCCACACCCATCCCATCCCATCCACACCCGTCCCATCCAATCCCATCCCATCCACGCCCATCCCATCCCATCCACGCCCATCCCATCCACGCCCATCCCATCCAATCCCATCCACGCCCATCCCATCCACGCCCATCCCATCCACACCCGTCCCATCCCATCCACCCCATCCCATCCACGCCCATCCCCATCCCACCCATCCCATCCCATCCCCATCCCATCCCATCCACGCCCATCCCATCCCCATCCCACCCATCCCATCCCATCCACACCCTTCCCATCCCATCCCATCCACACCCATCCCATCCCACCCCATCCACACGCATCCAATCCCATCCCATCCCATCCACACCCATCCCATCCACGCCCATCCCATCCCATCCACACCCATCCCATCCCACCCCATCCACACCCATCCACACCCATCCCATCCACACCCATCACATCCCACCCCATCCCATCCCATCCCTACTCACCCCATCCACGCCCATCCCATCCCACCCCATCCACACCCATCCCATCCACACCCATCCCATCCCATCCACACCCATCCCATCCACACCCATCCCATCCCATCCACGCCCATCCCATCCACGCCCATCCCATCCACGCCCACCCCATCCACGCCCACCCCATCCACGCCCATCCCATCCAATCCTATCCACGCCCATCCCATCCATCCCACCCACGCCCATCCCATCCATCCCACCCCATCCACGCCCATCCCACCCCATCCAATCCAATCCACGCCCATCCCATCCACGCCCATCCCATCCACGCCCATCCCATCCACGCCCATCCCATTCACACCCATCCCATCCATGCACATCCCATCCCACCCCATCCCATCCCACCCCATCCACGCCCACCCCATCCACGCCCATCCCATCCCATCCCATCAATGCCCATCCCATCCCATCCCACCCCATCCATGCCCAGCTCATCCCATCCCATCCCATTCAGGCCCATCCCATCTCACCCCATCCCATCCCATCCACGCCCATCCCACCCCATCCATGCCCATTCAGGCCCATCCCATCCCATCCACGCCCATCCCATCCCACCCCATCAATTCTCATCCCATCCCATTCAGGCCCATCCCATCCCACCCCATCCACGCCAATCCCACCCCATCCACGCCCATCCCATCCCATCCCATTCAGGCCCATCCCATCCCATCCACGCCCATCCCACCCCATCAATGCCCATCCCATCCACGCCCATCCCATCCACGCCCATCCCATCCCATCCACGCCCATCCCATCCCATCCACGCCCATCCCATCCCACCCCATCCACGCCCATCCCATCCACGCCCATCCCACCCCATCCACACCCATCCCATCCCACCCCATCCACACCCATCCCATCCCTACTCACCCCATCCACGCCCATCCCATCCCACCCCATCCACACCCATCCCATCCCATCCACACCCATCCCATCCCATCCACACCCATCCCATCCACGCCCATCCCATCCCATCAATGCCCATCCCATCCCATCCCACCCCATCCATGCCCAGCTCATCCCATTCAGGCCCATCCCATCTCACCCCATCCCATCCCATCCACGCCCATCCCACCCCATCCACGCCCATCCCATCCCATCCCATTCAGGCCCATCCCATCCCATCCACGCCCATCCCATCCCACCCCATCCACGCCCATCCCATCCACGCCCATCCCACCCCATCCACACCCATCCCATCCCACCCCATCCACACCCATCCCATCCCATCCCTACTCACCCCATCCACGCCCATCCCATCCCACCCCATCCACACCCATCCCATCCCATCCACACCCATCCCATCCCATCCACACCCATCCCATCCACGCCCATCCCATCCCATCCACACCCATCCCATCCACGCCCATCCCATCCCATCCCATCCCACCCCATCCATGCCCAGCTCATCCCATTCAGGCCCATCCCATCCACGCCCATCCCATCCCATCCACACCCATCCCATCCCACCCCATCCACACCCATCCACACCCATCCCATCCACACCCATCACATCCCACCCCATCCCATCCCATCCCTACTCACCCCATCCACGCCCATCCCATCCCACCCCATCCACACCCATCCCATCCACACCCATCCCATCCCATCCACACCCATCCCATCCACACCCATCCCATCCCATCCACGCCCATCCCATCCACGCCCACCCCATCCACGCCCATCCCATCCAATCCTATCCACGCCCATCCCATCCATCCCACCCACGCCCATCCCATCCATCCCACCCCATCCACGCCCATCCAATCCAATCCACGCCCATCCCATCCACGCCCATCCCATCCACGCCCATCCCATTCACACCCATCCCATCCATGCACATCCCATCCCACCCCATCCCATCCCACCCCATCCACGCCCACCCCATCCACGCCCATCCCATCCCATCCCATCAATGCCCATCCCATCCCATCCCACCCCATCCATGCCCAGCTCATCCCATCCCATCCCATTCAGGCCCATCCCATCTCACCCCATCCCATCCCATCCACGCCCATCCCACCCCATCCACGCCCATCCCATCCCATCCCATTCAGGCCCATCCCATCCCATCCACGCCCATCCCATCCCACCCCATCAATTCTCATCCCATCCCATTCAGGCCCATCCCATCCCACCCCATCCACGCCAATCCCACCCCATCCACGCCCATCCCATCCCATCCCATTCAGGCCCATCCCATCCCATCCACGCCCATCCCACCCCATCAATGCCCATCCCATCCACGCCCATCCCATCCACGCCCATCCCATCCCATCCACGCCCATCCCATCCCATCCACGCCCATCCCATCCCACCCCATCCACGCCCATCCCATCCACGCCCATCCCACCCCATCCACACCCATCCCATCCCACCCCATCCACACCCATCCCATCCCTACTCACCCCATCCACGCCCATCCCATCCCACCCCATCCACACCCATCCCATCCCATCCACACCCATCCCATCCCATCCACACCCATCCCATCCACGCCCATCCCATCCCATCAATGCCCATCCCATCCCATCCCATCCCATCCCACCCCATCCATGCCCAGCTCATCCCATTCAGGCCCATCCCATCTCACCCCATCCCATCCCATCCACGCCCATCCCACCCCATCCACGCCCATCCCATCCCATCCCATTCAGGCCCATCCCATCCCATCCCACCCCATCCACGCCCATCCCATCCACGCCCATCCCACCCCATCCACACCCATCCCATCCCACCCCATCCACACCCATCCCATCCCATCCCTACTCACCCCATCCACGCCCATCCCATCCCACCCCATCCACACCCATCCCATCCCATCCACACCCATCCCATCCCATCCACACCCATCCCATCCACGCCCATCCCATCCCATCAATGCCCATCCCATCCCATCCCACCCCATCCATGCCCAGCTCATCCCATTCAGGCCCATCCCATCTCACCCCATCCCATCCCATCCACGCCCATCCCACCCCATCCACGCCCATCCCATCCCATTCAGGCCCATCCCATCCCATCCACGCCCATCCCATCCCACCCCATCAATTCTCATCTTATCCCATTCAGGCCCATCCCATCCCACCCCATCCACGCCAATCCCACCCCATCCACGCCCATCCCATCCCATCCCATTCAGGCCCATCCCATCCCATCCACGCCCATCCCACCCCATCAATGCCCATCCCATCCACGCCCATCCCATCCACGCCCATCCCATCCCATCCACGCCCATCCCATCCACGCTCATCCCATCCCACCCATCCACGCCCATCCCACCCACGCCCATCCCACCCCATCCACACCCATCCCATCCCACCCCATCCACACCCATCCCATCCCATCCCTACTCACCCCATCCACGCCCATCCCATCCCACCCCATCCACACCCATCCCATCCCATCCACACCCATCCCATCCCATCCACACCCATCCCATCCACGCCCATCCCATCCCATCCACGCCCATCCCATCCACGCCCATCCTATCCCACCCACGCCCATCCCATCCATCCCATCCACGCCCATCCCATCCATCCCACCCCATCCACGCCCATCCCATCCAATCCTATCCACACCCATCCTATCCCACCCACGCCCATCCCATCCATCCCACCCACGCCCATCCCATCTATCCCACCCCATCCACGCCCATCCCACCCCATCCCATCCAATCCAATCCACGCCCATCCCATCCACGCCCATCCCATCCACGCCCATCCCATTCACACCCATCCCATCCATGCACATCCCATCCCACCCCATCCCATCCACGCCCATCCCATCCCACCCCATCCACGCCCACCCCATCCACGCCCATCCCATCCCATCCCATCAATGCCCATCCCATCCCATCCCACCCCATCCATGCCCAGCTCATCCCATCCCATCCCATTCAGGCCCATCCCATCTCACCCCATCCCATCCCATCCACGCCCATCCCACCCCATCCAATCCCATCCCATTCAGGCCCATCCCATCCCATTCAGGCCCATCCCATCCCATCCACGCCCATCCCATCCCACCCCATCAATTCTCATCCCATCCCATTCAGGCCCATCCCATCCCACCCCATCCACGCCAATCCCACCCCATCCCATCCCATCCCATTCAGGCCCATCCCATCCCATCCACGCCCATCCCACCCCATCAATGCCCATCCCATCCACGCCCATCCCATCCACGCCCATCCCATCCCATCCACGCCCATCCCATCCCATCCACGCCCATCCACGCCCATCCCATCCACGCCCATCCCATCCCATCAATGCCCATCCCATCCCATTCAGGCCCATCCCATCCCACCCCATCCACGCCCATCCCATCCACGCCCATCCCATCCCATCCACGCCCATCCCATCCCATCCACGCCCAACCCATCCCATCCACGCCCATCCCATACCATCCACGCCCATCCCATCCCACCCCATCCACGCCCATCCCATCCACGCCCATCCCATCCCATCCCATCCACGCCCATCCCATCCCATCCACGCCCAACCCATCCCATCCACGCCCATCCCATCCCATCCCATCCACGGCCACTTTAAAAAAAGGGACTATGGGCTCTGGCGTTAAGGCGGCGCTAGTGTCAAAAGCAATTTTGTTAAAAACTGGCGCATTTTCCAGCCCTAATGCCAGGTTCAGCAATTTACCTGTCTTATATCAGCTCGCTTGGGCCCAGATGGGAGGGGTGGACATTTTTGAGGCGTGTCTTTAAAAACGTGATCCAAAGGGCTAATTTCAGGCAGCGCTGATAAGGATATTTAAGACCAACCAGAAGCTGGTAACTCAGTTGGTTATGGTATGAATTCTGACAGGGGAAACACAGCCTATCCGGCTGTGATGCACACTACCCATATGAACATGGAACAAGAGGTAGTTAAGGACTGTAGGTAGGTAGGGACTGTAGGTAGGTAGGGACTGTACAGACTGTAGGTAGGTATGGACTGTAGGGACTGAAGGGACTGTACAGACTGTAGGTAAGGACTAGGGACTGTAGGTAGGTAGGGACTGTAGACTCGTAGCACTCACGTCTGTAGACATGAAGTGCTTTGAAAGGTTGGTAATGGCTCACATCAACACCATTATCCCAGAAGCCATAGACCCACTCCAATTTGCATACCGCCCAAACAGATCCACAGATGATGCAAGCTCTATTGCACTCCACACTGCCCTTTTCCACCTGGACAAAAGGAACACTTATGTGAGAATGATATTCATTGACTACAGCTCAGAGTTCAACACCATAGTACCCTCAAAGCTCATCACTAAGCTAAGGACCCTGGGACTAAACACCTCCATCTGCAACTGGATCCTGGACTTCCTGACGGGCCTCCCCCAGGTGGTGACGGTAGGTAGCAACACATCTGCCACGCTGATCCTCAACACTGGAGCTCCACAGGGGTGCATGCTCAGTCCCCTCCTGTACTCCCTGTTCACCCACGACTGCATGGCC
Organism: Oncorhynchus kisutch; assembly: GCF_002021735.2. Lineage (NCBI taxonomy): Eukaryota > Metazoa > Chordata > Actinopteri > Salmoniformes > Salmonidae > Oncorhynchus > Oncorhynchus kisutch. Next base: position 74,403,691 of record NC_034178.2, read on the forward strand.
AGGCACGACTCCAACACCATCATTAAGTTAGCAGACGACACAACAGTTGTAGGCCTGATCCCCGACAATGACGAGACAACCTATAGGGAGGAGGTCAGCGACCTGGCCGTGTGGTGCTAGAATAACGACCTCTCCCTCAACGTAACCAAGACTAAGGAGATGATTGTGGACTACAGGAAAAGGAGGACCGAGCACACCCCCATTCTCATCGACGGGGCTGTAGTGGAGCAGGTTGAGAGCTTCAAGTTCCTCAGTGTCCACATCAACAACAAACTAACATGGTCCAAACACACCAAGACAGTCGTGAAGAGGGCACGACAAAGCCTATTCCCCCTCAGGAAACTAAAAAGATTTGACATGGGTGCTGAGATCCTCAAAAGATTCTACAGCTGCAACATCAACAGCAACTGGTTGCATCACTGCCTGGTACGGCAATTGCTCTGCCTCCGACCACAAGGCACTACAGAGGGTAGTGCGTACGGCCCAGTACATCACTGTGGCAAAGCTTCCTACCATCCAGGACCTCTACACCAGGCGGTGTCAGAGGAAGACCCTAAAAATGTTCAAAGACCCCAGCCACCCCAGTCATAGACTGTTCTCTCTACTAATGCATGGCAAGAGGTACCGGAGTGCCAAGTCTAAGACAAAAAGGCATCTCAACAGTTTTTACCTCCAAGCCATAAGACTCCTGAACAGGTAATCAAATGGCTACCCGGACTATTTGCATTGTGTTCCCACCCCCAACCAAACACTATTTTACGCTACTGATACTCTCTGTTCATCATATATGCATAGTCACTTTGACCATATCTACATGTACATACTACCTCAATCAGCCTGACTAACCGGTGTCTGTATGTAACCGGTGTCTGTATGTAACCGGTGTCTGTAAGGTCGACACATGCTGTATTTGGCTTACATGACAAATAAACTTTGATTTGATTTGAAAAAGGTAGGGACTGTAGGTAGATAGGGACTGTACAGACTGTAGGTAGATAGGGACTGTAGGTAGGTAGGGACTGTAGGGACTGTAGAGACTGTAGGTAGGGACTGTAGGGACTGTACAGACTGTAGGTAGGTAGGGACTGTACAGACTGTAGGTAGGTAGGGACTGTAGGGACTGTAGGTAGGTAGGGACTGTAGGGACAGTAGGGACTGTAGGGACTGAAGGGACTCTAGGTAGGTAGAGACTGTAGGTAGGTAAGGACTGTAGGGACAGACTGTAGGTATGGACTGTAGGGACTGTAGTGACTGTAGGTAGGGACTGTAGTGACTGTAGGTATGGACTGTAGGGACTGTACAGACTGTAGGTAGGGCCTGTAGGGACTGTACAGACTTTAGGCAGGTACTGAAGGGACTGAAGGGGCTGTAAAGACTGTAGGGACAGTAGGTAGGCAAGGACTGTACAGACTGTAGGTCAGAAGGGACTGTAGATAGGACTGAAGGTGAGTAGGGACTGTACAGACTGTAGGTAGGGACTGTAGGGACTGAAGGGACTGTAGAGACTGTAGGTAGGGACTCTAGGGACTGTACAAACTGTAGGTAGGGACTCTAGGGACAGTAGGGAGGTAGGGACTGTAGGGACTGAAGGGGCTGTACAGACTGTAGGGACTGTAGGTAGGTAGGGACTGTAGGTAGGTACTGTTGGTAGGTATGGACTGTAGGGACTGTAGGTAGGTAGGGACTGTAGGTAGGTAAGGACTGTAGGGACTGTAGGTAGGTAGTGACTGTAGGGACTGTAGGGACTGTAGGTAGGTAGTGACTGTAGGGACTGTAGGGATTGTAGGTAGGTAGTGACTGTAGGGAATGTAGGTAGTTAGGGACTGTAGGGACTGTAGGTAGGTAGGGACTGTAGGGATTGTAGGTAGGTAGGGACTGTAGGGACTGTATGTAGATATGGACTGTAGGTAGGTAAGGACTGTAGGTAGGTAGTGACTGTAGGTAGGTAGGAACTGTAGGGACTGTAGGTAGGTAGTGACTGTAGGTAGGTAGGAACTGTAGGGACTGTAGGTAGGTAGGGACTGTAGGGACTGTAGGTAGGTAGTGACTGTAGGTAGGTAGTGACTAGGGAATGTAGGTAGGTAGGGACTGTAGGGACAGTAGGGACTGTAGGGACTGAAGGGACTGTAGGGACTCTAGGTAGGTAGAGACTGTAGGTAGGTAAGGACTGTAGGGACAGACTGTAGGTATGGACTGTAGGGACTGTAGTGACTGTAGGTAGGGACTGTAGTGACTGTAGGTATGGACTGTAGGGACTGTACAGACTGTAGGTAGGGCCTGTAGGGACTGTACAGACTGTAGGCAGGTACTGAAGGGACTGAAGGGGCTGTAAAGACTGTAGGGACAGTAGGTAGGTAAGGACTGTACAGACTGTAGGTCAGAAGGGACTGTAGATAGGACTGAAGGTGAGTAGGGACTGTACAGACTGTAGGTAGGGACTGTAGGGACTGAAGGGACTGTAGAGACTGTAGGTAGGGACTCTAGGGACTGTACAAACTGTGGGTAGGGACTGTAGGGACAGTAGGGAGGTAGGGACTGTAGGGACTGAAGGGGCTGTACAGACTGTAGGGACTGTAGGTAGGTAGGTACTGTTGGTAGGTATGGACTGTAGGGACTGTAGGTAGGTAGGGACTGTAGGTAGGTAAGGACTGTAGGGACTGTAGGTAGGTAGTGACTGTAGGGACTGTAGGGACTGTAGGTAGGTAGTGACTGTAGGGACTGTAGGGACTGTAGATAGGTAGGGACTGTAGGGATTGTAGGTAGGTAGGTACTGTAGGGACTGTAGGTAGGTAGGGACTGTAGGGACGATAGCCAGGTAGGGCATGTAGGGACAGTAGGGACTGTAGGGTCTATAGTGACTGTAGGTAGGTAGGGACTGTACAGACTGTAGGTCAGAATGGACTGTAGATGGGACTGAAGGTGAGTAGGGACTGTAGGTAGGTAGGGACTGTACAGATTGTAGGTAGGGACTGTGGGGACTGAAGGGACTGTAGAGACTGTAGGTAGGGACTGTAGGGACTGTAAAAACTGTAGGTAGGGACTGAAGGAGCTGTACAGACTGTAGGGACTGTAGGTAGGTAGGGAATGTTGGTAGGTATGGACTGTAGGGACTGTAGGTAGGTAGGTAGGTAGGGACTGTAGTTAGCTAGGGACTGTAGGGACTGTAGGTAGGTAGTGACTGTAGGGAATGTAGGTAGGTAGGGACTGTAGGTAGGTAGGGACTGTAGAGACCGTAGGTAGATAAGGACTGTAGGTAGGTAGGGGCTGTAGGTAGTTAGGGACTGTAGGTCGGGACTGTAGGACAGTAGGTAGGTAATGACTGTATGGACTGTAGGTAGTGACTGTAGGGAATAGGCAGGTAGGTATCCCTCTGTGGTGTCTAACACACACTCAGGTTGTTCCCCCAGTCCCCCTGTCCCACAGTCCCATGTCCCCCAGTGCCCCTGTCCCCCAGTCCCATGTCCCCATGTCCCCCAGTCCCCCTGTCCCATGTCCCCCAGTCCCCCTGCCCCCCAGTCCCATGTCACCGTGCCCCCAGTCCCATGTCACCGTGCCCCCAGTCCCATGTCCCCCAGTCCCCCTGCCCCCCAGTCCCATGTCCCCCAGTCTCCCTGCCCCCCAGTCCCATGTCACCGTGCCCCCAGTCCCATGTCCCCCAGTCCCCCTGCCCCCCAGTCCCATGTCCTCCAGTCCCATGTCCCCCTGTCCCATGTCCCCCTGTCCCCCAGTCCCATGTCCCCCTGCCCCCCAGTCCCCCTGTCCCATGTCCCCCAGTCCCATGTCCCCCAGTCCCCCTGTCCCCCAGTCCCATGTCCCCCAGTCCCCCAGTCCCATGTCCCCCAGTCCCCCTGCCCCCCAGTCCCATGTCCCCCAGTCCCCCTGTCCCATGTCCCCCAGTCCCCCTGCCCCCCAGTCCCATGTCCCCCAGTCCCCCTGTCCCATGTCCCCCAGTCCCCCTGCCCCCCAGTCCCATGTCACCGTGTCCCCAGTCCCCCAGTCCCCCCAGTCCCATGTCCCCCAGTCCCCCTGTCCCCAGTCCCCCTGCCCCCCAGTCCCATGTCACCGTGTCCCCCAGTCCCATGTCCCCCAGTCCCCCTGTCCCATGTCCCCCAGTCCCCCAGTCCCATGCCCAGCTCGTTCAAATACTATGTAAAAGTATTTCAAATCCTTCATCTACGCTTCATTGAGCTTCATTGAGCTTCATTGAGCTTGCCTGCCACAATGGAACCAACAGAAGAAAAAAAAACTCCAAACCTTGCCCATCTGGCACTCAAAAAAGAAATCAAACTATTTGAAGGATGTTTGAACCTCTATATGAACCCAGGTGTCTGCATGCTTTGGTTAATAATATCAGGTGAGGTTGGTTAATGGCTGTGTTAGGCGTTCTGAGCCGTTCTCTCACTCTACCATTAGCATTACCTAGTAATTTATTCTCAGGGTCTCTTTCCACTCCAGTTGGCGGCAGGATTTTCCATTGTGCTCACAGTGTAAGAAACAGCTAGCTGGGATTTTCCATTTATTTTCTACGACTAGCTACACCGCTATATATTTGTAGAGAAAACACAACTAAGTCGTTCTGAAATGTAGAGTGATAATAATAATAATAATAATAATAATAATAATAATAATAATAATAATAATAATGTAAAAGAGTAACAACAAAACTCCCCGAAAAAAAAACGGAATTAAAAAAAAGAGATTAAGTCCAAAGTAAAGAAGTAAGGCACCATATCAACTGAACAGTCTGCAGTTATTCAGTAAAGAGAATTAAACTCCCAGTGTCTGCCCTCTGGGGTCTCTGCAGTTGTTTAATTAAAGATCTACTGGCTGTTTCACCAGAGGATTTCTGGAATTGACTTTAAGGCTAATGGGGAGTTTAAAAGTCTTTCAATTGGCACAGAGCAGAGCCAAGGGAAGTCGGTGGTCAGTGGTTTTTTTCGGTACACGAGAGTGTTTGTGACGCTCCATTTAGTTTCTATCTGTGCTATATGCATATTGTCACTGGTAGAGCCCAGGCAGAGCCCAGGCAGAACCCAGGTAGAACCCAGGTAGAGCCCAGGCAGAACCCAGGTAGAGCCCAGGTAGAGCCCAGGCAGAACCCAGGTAAAGCCCAGGTAGAGCCCAGGCAGAGACCCCAGAGGGCAGACACTGGGAGCCCAGGCAGAGCCCAGGTAGAGCCCAGGCAGAGCCCAGGTAGAGCCCAGGCAGAACCCAGGTAGAGCCCAGGTAGAGCCCAGGCAGAACCCAGGCAGAGCCCAGGTAGAGCCCAGGCAGAGCCCAGGCAGAGCCCAGGTAGAGCCCAGGTAGAGCCCAGGCAGAACCCAGGTAGAGCCCAGGTAGAGCCCAGGCAGAACCCAGGCAGAGCCCAGGTAGAGCCCAGGTAGAGCCCAGGCAGAGCCCAGGCAGAGCCCAGGTAGAGCCCAGGTAGAGCCCAGGCAGAGCCCTGGTAGAGCCCAGGTAGAGCCCAGGCAGAGCCCTAAGGTGGATGAATGAAGATGACTGCAGTTTGACACCTGACTAGGTCTGCATGACAACACACCACACACAGTCCTTAACGATTACAAGCACACTCATTACATGATGCAACCCCACTATACTTGAAAATATGAAGAGTGACTCAGTATTACTTTTACTGGCCCTTTTTTGCAAACCTGATTCATGTTTTGAAATATTTCCATTCTGTACAAGCTTTTTTTTTCACTCTGTCATTTAGTTTAAAATTGCGGAGTAACTACAATGTTGTTGATCCATCCTCAGTTTTCTCCCATCACAGCCATTTAAACTCATTGGACTCATGGTGAAATCCCTGAGCGGTTTCCTTCCTCTCCGGCAACTGAGTTAGGAAGGACGCCTGTATCTTTGTAGTGACTGGGTGTATTGATACACCATCCAAAGTGTATTTAATCACTTCACAAAGGGATATTCAATGTCTACTTTTAACTTTATTTTCACACATCTACCAATAGGTGCCTTTCTTTGTGAGGTATTGGAAAACCTCCTTGGTCTTTGTGTTTGAAATTCACTGCTCGACTGAGGGACCTTACAGGCAATTGTATGTGTGGGGTACAGAGATGAGGTAGTCATTCAGAAATCATGTTAAACACTATTATTGCACAGATAGTGAGTCCATGCAACTTGTTATGTGACTTGTTAAGCACATTTTTACTCCTGAAATTATTTAGGTTTTCCATAACAAAGGGGTTGAATACTTATTGACTCAAGACATTTCAACTTTTCATTTTTATTAAAAACGTAGTTTTTTTTTACACCATAATTACACTTTGACATTATGGGGTATTGTGTGTAAGCCAGTGACCCCCCCCCCCCCCCCCCCAAAAAAAAATCTAAATTTCTTAAATATTTAATACACAACAAAATGAGGAGAAGGAAGTAGGAAGTAATTGAAGTGGATTTAACAAGTGACATCCATAAAGGATCATAGCTTTCACCTGGATTCACCTGGATTCACCTGGATTCACCTGGTGCACGAAATCTAACAGTAAGGAAGTCTCAAGGTTTTGTATCTCATGACAAGCTGTAGACCGCACTATTTACCAAGAGAGATTCGTAGCTGTCTATTTACCACCGCAAACCGATGCTGGAACTAACACCGCACTCAACGAGCTGTACACGGCCATAAGCAAACAGGAAACCGCTGGGTCAAATTAAGATCTGATATCTGTAGGAGTTGTCGCAAGACAGCACAACCGTAGTAGTTGTCGCAAGACAGCACAACTGTAGGAGATGACAAGACAGCACAACTGTAGGAGTTGGCAAGACAGCACAACTGTAGGAGTTGGCAAGACAGCACAACCATAGGAGATGACAAGACAGCACAACTGTAGGTGTTGGCAAGACAGCACAACTGTAGCAGTTGACAAGACAGCACAATTGTAGGAGTTGACAAGATAGCACAACCGTAGGAGTTGACAAGACAGCACAACCGTAGCAGTTGTGGCAAGACAGCACAACTGTGGGAGTTGACAAGACAGCACAACCGTAGCAGTTGGCAAGACAGCACAATCGTAGGAGTTGACAAGACAGCACAACCATAGCAGTTGTGGCAAGACAGCACAGCCGTAGCAGTTGTGGCAAGACAGCACAACCGTAGGAGTTGGCAAGACAGCACAATCGTAGGAGTTGACAAGACAGCACAATTGTAGGAGTTGACAAGACAGCACAATCGTAGGAGTTGGCAAGACAGCACAATCGTAGGAGTTGGCAAGACAGCACAATTGTAGGAGTTGACAAGACAGCACAACCGTAGGAGTTGGCAAGACAGCACAATCGTAGGAGTTGGCAAGACAGCACAATTGTAGGAAATGACAAGACAGCACAACCGTAGGAGTTGACAAGACAGCACAACTGTAGGAGTTGACAAGACAGCACAATTGTAGGAAATTACAAGACAGCACAACTGTAGGAGTTGGCAAGACAGCACAACCGTAGCAGTTGGCAAGACAGCACAACCGTAGCAGTTGACAAGACAGCACAACTGTAGGAGTTGACAAGACAGCACAACCGTAGGAGTTGACAAGACAGCACAACTGTAGGAGTTGACAAGACAGCACAACCATAGGAGTTGGCAAGACAGCACAACCGTAGCAGTTGACAAGACAGCACAACCGTAGGAGTTGACAAGACAGCACAACCGTAGCAGTTGTGGCAAGACAGCGCAATTGTAGGAGTTGACAAGACAGCACAACCGTAGGAGTTGAGAAGACAGCACAATTGTAGGAGTTGTCCGTCCGTCCATCTGTCTGTCTGTCCCACCCGGAATGGCAAGACATGTTCTCTGCTAGATAATAGATACTGTAGAAGACAGAGAGGCTATCCATCTGTCTGTCCCACCCGGAATGGCAAGACGTGTTCTCTGCTAGATAATAGATACTGTAGAAGACAGAGAGGCTCTATCTAGATAAAATGGTTCCATTACATCCTGTTCAGGTGCTAATGTAATGCAGTAAGTGCCCTTGACAAAGTGAACCTGATCGTGCATCTCAATTGCACCCTATTCCCTACATAGTGCACTAGGGCCCATAGGGGTTTGATAAGGTGCACTATGTAGGGAATAGGGTGCCATTAGAGACGTAGGGTAACCGTATTGAGTTGAATAAATCATGAGTCAACAGGGGACCTCCATTAGGATTCCACAGCATTAGGAGAAGCACTCAGTACGTAACGGTGGGCATGACATCGTCTGTCTGTGTGTGTGTGCGCGCGCGTGTGCGTGTGTGTGTGTGCGTGTGTGTGCGTGCGTGCGCGTGTCTGTGTGTGTGTGTGTGTGTGTGTGCGTGCGTGCGTGCGTGTGTGTTTGCGTGCGTGCGTGTGTGTGTGTGTCTGTGTGTATGTGTGTGTGTGTCTGTGTGTGTGTGTGTGCACTCAGAGTATGTAATGCCATTAATGTCTTCATCATGTCATGTAATAACTATTTAATAGTACACTGTCAACTGCTTTTAAATGAGCAGCCCCCCCCCGGGGCCATAGAAGTATAATCTATAGAAGGGGAATAACTCAATATTGGCATTGGTCTTTTCATATCCTTAGTCATTCTATTCCTATATGCCAGCCATAGAAATAGAGCCTATAGAAGATACTCAACTAGACAGACATTGGGTGTGGTCAGCGGGGTTTTGTCCTCTCTTGTCATTCTATTAGTATGTGCCACCTAGACAGGATCCATTTATAGTGTAATAGGGGGGGGGGGGGGAGTCACACTGTGGCTATCAGATGTACAGTATCAGTCAAATTGGACATACCTCGTCATTCAAGGGTTTTTCTTGACTTTTTTTGCTATTTTATATTATATAATCATATTTTACTGTGCCAAAGTTTTAGGCAGGTGTGTGGGAAAAAATGCTGTGAAGTAAGAATGCTTTTTCAAAAATAGACATGTTCATAGATTATATTTATCAATTAACTAAATGCTAAAGTGAGTGAACAGAAGAACAGTTTGATGTGACCACCCTTTGCCTTCAAAACAGCATCAATTCTTCTCGGTACACTTGCAAAAAAGTCAGGGATTTTGTAAGGCATATAGTCAAGGTGTATGATTAAATAATTACACCAAACTGGTGCTAAAGATCATCTATTCAATATGTAGGTTGAGACACAAATCATTAACAGAAACAGCTGTGTAGCAGGAATTAAACTGGGTGAAGAACAGAAACAGCCGTGTAGCAGGAATTAAACTGGTTGAAGAACAGAAACAGCCGTGTAGCAGGAATTAAACTGGGTGAAGAACAGAAACAGCCGTGTAGCAGGAATTAAACGGGGTGAAGAACAGAAACAGCCGTGTAGCAGGAATTAAACTGGGTGAAGAACAGAAACAGCCGTGTAGCAGGAATTAAACTGGGTGAAGAACAGAAACAGCCGTGTAGCAGGAATTAAACTGGGTGAAGAACAGAAACAGCCGTGTAGCAGGAATTAAACTGGGTGAAGAACAGAAACAGCCGTGTAGCAGGAATTAAACTGGGTGAAGAACAGAAACAGCCGTGTAGCAGGAATAAACTGGGTGAGAACAGAAACAGCCGTGTAGCAGGAATAAAACTGGGTGAAGAACAGAAACAGCCGTGTAGCAGGAATTAAACTGGGTGAAGAACAGAAACAGCCGTGTAGCAGGAATTAAACTGGGTGAAGAACAGAAACAGCCGTGTAGCAGGAATTAAACTGGGTGAAGAACAGAAACAGCCGTGTAGCAGGAATTAAACTGGGTGAAGAACAGAAACAGCCGTGTAGCAGGAATTAAACTGGGTGAAGAACAGAAACAGCCGTGTAGCAGGAATTAAACTGGGTGAAGAACAGAAACAGCCGTGTAGCAGGAATTAAACTGGGTGAAGAACAGAAACAGCCGTGTAGCAGGAATTAAACTGGGTGAAGAACAGAAACAGCCGTGTAGCAGGAATTAAACTGGGTGAAGAACAGAAACAGCCGTGTAGCAGGAATTAAACTGGGTGAAGAACAGAAACAGCCGTGTAGCAGGAATTAAACTGGGTGAAGAACAGAAACAGCCGTGTAGCAGGAATTAAACTGGGTGAAGAACAGAAACAGCCGTGTAGCAGGAATTAAACTGGGTGAAGAACAGCCAAACTCAGCTAACAAGGTGAGGTTGCTGAAGACAGTCTTGACTTTTGACAGGAAACTGAGTACAACAACAAGACCCCATACTGCATCAACAAGATCTCTCCCAGACAGACATTAAGGCAGACTGGGGTTTCCTAAATTTGCTGCCAAGCTCTTTTGCTTGGGACTCAAGGGACTCAACTATGTATGAAAACACAGGAACTGGGGGTGCAGAAAAATGGCAGCAGATGCTCTGGTCTGACGAGTTCAAATTTGAAATGTTTGTCTGTAGCAGAAGGCAGTTTGTTCGCCGAAGGGCTGGAGAGCGGTACACGAATGAGTGTCTGCAGGCAACAGTGAAGCATGGTGGAGGTTCAACAGTGAAGCATGGGGGAGGTTCAACAGTGAAGCATGGTGGAGGTTCAACAGTGAAGCATGGTGGAGGTTCAACAGTGAAGCATGGTGGAGGTTCAACAGTGAAGCATGGTGGAGGTTCCATACAAGTTTAGGGCTGCATTTCTGCAAATGGAGTTGGGGATTTGGTCAGAATTAATGGTCTCCTCAATGCTGAGTAGTACAGGCAGATACTTATCCATCATGAAATACCATCAGGGAGGCATCTGATTGGCCCTAAATGTATTCTGCAGCATGACAACGACCCCAAACATACAGCGAAAGTCATTAAGAACTATCTTCAGAGTGAAAAAAAACAAGGAATCCTGGAGTTGATGGTAGAGCCCTGATCTCAACATCATTGTGTCTCTGGGATTACATGAAGAGAGAGTAGCACCTGAGGCCTAAATCCACAGAACAACTGTGGTTAGTTCTCCAAGATGTGTGGGCCAACCTACCTGCCAAGTTCCTTCAAAAACTGCACCTAGAAGACCCCAAATATTGATTTGATACACATTTTCCTTCTGTTTACTTACTTTTGCATTTTGTTAATTGATAAATATAATCTATCAACATGTCTGTTTTTTGAAAAAGCATTCTTAATTTACAGCATTTTTTTCACACCTGCCTAAAACTTTTGCACAGCACTGTATATTCTATATCATATATTTTATATTCTTCAAAGTAGCCACCCTTTGTCTTGATGACAGCGTTGCACACTCTTGGCTTTCTCTCAACCAGCTTCACCTGGAATGCTTATCCAACAGTCTTGAAGGAGTTCCCACATATGCTGAGCACTTGTTGGCTGCTTTTCCTTCACTCTGCGGTCCATCTCATCCCAAACCATCTCAACTGGGTTGAGATCGGGTGATTGTCGAGGCCAGGTCATCTGATGCAGCACTCCATCACTCTCCTTCTTGGTCAAATAGCACTTACACAGTCTGGAGGTGTGTTGTGGATCATCGTTCTAAGAGCAAACCACCACTGCAGAATGCTGTGGTAGTCATGCTGATTTAGTACTGGTACTGTAGAAGCATATAAATAAAATTACTAGAACAGACACACATTGCTGTGGTCTGTAGGGCTTTTAACCAGCTCTAGGTAACTATATTTCTATGGAGCCAGTCACACTGTCCTATGGATGAAGAAATCACATAGGGCTGTCTGGAGCATAGAAATAGAGTTACTAGAACACAAATCCCCATTCAAGTCAATGTTCTGTCATTCTACGTCTATTCACTGAACATAAGAAAAGGAATTTAAATGATATAAGTAGCAGTCGCATAAATATTTAAATGATATACAGTAGTAGTGCCATATCATTTAAATATTTAAATGATATACAGTAGTAGTGACATATCATTTAAATATTCAAATGGTATAAGTAGTAGGGCATATCATTTAAATATTCAAATGATATACAGTAGTAGTGACATATCATTTAAATATTTTAATGATATACAGTAGTAGTAGCATGTCAACGTACATGTTTAAGTACGTTTCTGTGATATAATATAACCCAATTCTGGCCCTGGCACTTACACACCTGATTCAAATCTTGAGGATTCATTTATTAGTCGCATCAAGTGTGTACACAAACATACATGCTTTCATGTTCTATTCCTGCATAGACAGTTAAAAATGAAAGGAGAGACAAGCAGTAGGCTACATATTGAGTGGCAGAAAGGGGAGACAAGCAGTAGGCTACATATTGAGTGGCAGAAAGGGGAGACAAGCAGTAGGCTACATATTGAGTGGCAGAAAGGAGAGACAAGCAGTAGGCTACATATTGAGTGGCAGAAAGGAGAGACAAGCAGTAGGCTACATATTGAGTGGCAGCAAGGAGGGACAATCAGTAGGCTACATATTGAGTGGCAGAAAGGAGAGACAAGCAGTAGGCTACATATTGAGTGGCAGAAAGGGGAGACAAGCAGTAGGCTACATATTGAGTGGCAGAAAGGAGAGACAAGCAGTAGGCTACATATTGAGTGGCAGCAAGGAGGGACAATCAGTAGGCTACATATTGAGTGGCAGAAAGGAGAGACAAGCAGTAGGCTACATATTGAGTGGCAGAAAGGGGAGACAAGCAGTAGGCTACATATTGAGTGGCAGAAAGGAGAGACGAGCAGTAGGCTACATACTGAGTGGCAGAAAGGAGAGACAAGCAGTAGGCTACATATTGAGTGGCAGAAAGGAGAGACAAGCAGTAGGCTACATATTGAGTGGCAGCAAGGAGAGACAAGCAGTAGGCTACATATTGAGTGGCAGAAAGGAGAGACAAGCAGTAGGCTACATATTGAGTGGCAGAAAGGAGAGACAAGCAGTAGGCTACATATTGAGTGGCAGAAAGGAGAGACAAGCAGTAGGCTACATATTGAGTGGCAGAAAGGAGAGACAAGCAGTAGGCTACATATTGAGTGGCAGAAAGGGGAGACAAGCAGTAGGCTACATATTGAGTGGCAGAAAGGGGAGACAAGCAGTAGGCTACATATTGAGTGGCAGAAAGGAGAGACAAGCAGTAGGCTACATATTGAGTGGCAGAAAGGGAAGACAAGCAGTAGGCTACATATTGAGTGGCAGAAAGGAGAGACAAGCAGTAAGCTACATATTGAGTGGCAGAAAGGAGAGACAAGCAGTAGGCTACATATTGAGTGGCAGAAAGGAGAGACAAGCAGTAGGCTACATATTGAGTGGCAGAAAGGGGAGACAAGCAGTAGGCTACATATTGAGTGGCAGAAAGGAGAGACAAGCAGTAGGCTACATATTGAGTGGCAGAAAGGAGAGACAAGCAGTAGGCTACATATTGAGTGGCAGCAAGGAGGGACAATCAGTAGGCTACATATTGAGTGGCAGAAAGGAGAGACAAGCAGTAGGCTACATATTGAGTGGCAGAAAGGGGAGACAAGCAGTAGGCTACATATTGAGTGGCAGAAAGGAGAGACAAGCAGTAGGCTACATATTGAGTGGCAGCAAGGAGGGACAAGCAGTAGGCTACATATTGAGTGGCAGAAAGGAGAGACGAGCAGTAGGCTACATACTGAGTGGCAGAAAGGAGAGACAAGCAGTAGGCTACATATTGAGTGGCAGAAAGGAGAGACAAGCAGTAGGCTACATATTGAGTGGCAGCAAGGAGAGACAAGCAGTAGGCTACATATTGAGTGGCAGAAAGGAGAGACAAGCAGTAGGCTACATATTGAGTGGCAGAAAGGAGAGACAAGCAGTAGGCTACATATTGAGTGGCAGAAAGGGGAGACAAGCAGTAGGCTACATATTGAGTGGCAGAAAGGGGAGACAAGCAGTAGGCTACATATTGAGTGGCAGAAAGGAGAGACAAGCAGTAGGCTACATATTGAGTGGCAGAAAGGGAAGACAAGCAGTAGGCTACATATTGAGTGGCAGAAAGGAGAGACAAGCAGTAAGCTACATATTGAGTGGCAGAAAGGAGAGACAAGCAGTAGGCTACATATTGAGTGGCAGAAAGGAGAGACAAGCAGTAGGCTACATATTGAGTGGCAGAAAGGAGAGACAAGCAGTAGGCTACATATTGAGTGGCAGAAAGGAGAGACAAGCAGTAGGCTACATATTGAGTGGCAGAAAGGAGAGACAAGCAGTAGGCTACATATTGAGTGGCAGAAAAGAGAGACAAGCAGTAGGCTACATATTGAGTGGCAGAAAGGGAAGACAAGCAGTAGGCTACATATTGAGTGGCAGAAAGGAGAGACAAGCAGTAGGCTACATATTGAGTGGCAGAAAGGAGAGACAAGCAGTAGGCTACATATTGAGTGGCAGAAAGGAGAGACAAGCAGTAGGCTACATATTGAGTGGCAGAAAGGAGAGACAAGCAGTAGGCTACATATTGAGTGGCAGAAAAGAGAGACAAGCAGTAGACTACATATTGAGTGGCAGAAAGGAGAGACAAGCAGTAGGCTACATATTGAGTGGCAGAAAGGAGAGACAAGCAGTAGGCTACATATTGAGTGGCAGAAAGGAGAGACAAGCAGTAGGCTACATATTGAGTGGCAGAAAGGAGAGACAAGCAGTAGGCTACATATTGAGTGGCAGAAAGGAGAGACAAGCAGTAGGCTACATATTGAGTGGCAGAAAGGAGAGACAAGCAGTAGGCTACATATTGAGTGGCAGAAAGGAGAGACAAGCAGTAGGCTACATATTGAGTGGCAGAAAGGAGAGACAAGCAGTAGGCTACATATTGAGTGGCAGAAAGGAGAGACAAGCAGTAGGCTACATATTGAGTGGCAGAAAGGAGAGACGAGCAGTAGGCTACATATTGAGTGGCAGAAAGGAGAGACAAGCAGTAGGCTACATATTGAGTGGCAGAAAGGAGAGATGAGCAGTAGGCTACATATTGAGTGGCAGAAAGGAGAGACAAGCAGTAGGCTACATATTGAGTGGCAGAAAGGAGAGACAAGCAGTAGGCTACATATTGAGTGGCAGAAAGGAGAGACAAGCAGTAGGCTACATATTGAGTGGCAGAAAGGAGAGACAAGCAGTAGGCTACATATTGAGTGGCAGAAAGGAGAGACGAGCAGTAGGCTACATATTGAGTGGCAGAAAGGAGAGACAAGCAGTAGGCTACATATTGAGTGGCAGAAAGGAGAGACAAGCAGTAGGCTACATATTGAGTGGCAGAAAGGAGAGACAAGCAGTAGGCTACATATTGAGTGGCAGAAAGGAGAGACAAGCAGTAGGCTACATATTGAGTGGCAGAAAGGAGAGCCACAATATGTAAATGTGGTAACCTTGGTGTGTGCTTCTTTCTATCTGCTATTGATGGTTTTGTGTGTGTCCCATCTATCTCTCCTGTAACTCAAATATCTGTATAAAAACCAGGGGGGGAATTAATTTCTTCCTAGTACGGGACCTCTAATATGTACCAGAATATTTGATGTGTCTAATCATAGACTTACAGTGGGGCAAAAAAGTATTTAGTCAGCCACCAATTGTGCAAGTTCTCCCACTTAAAAAGATGAGAGAGGCCTGTAATTTTCATAATAGGTACACTTCAACTATGACAGACAAAATGAGAAGAAAAAAAATCCTGAAAATCACATTGTAGGATTTTATTCATTTGCAAATTATGGTAGAAAATAAGTATTTGGTCACCTACAAACAAGCAAGATTTCTGTCTGTCACAGACCTGTAACTTCTTCTTTAAGAGGCTCCTCTGTCCTCCACTCGTTACCTGTATTAATGGCACCTGTTTGAACTTGTTATCAGTATAAAAGACACCTGTCCACAACCTCAAACAGTCACACTCCAAACTCCACTATGGCCAAGACTAAAGAGCTGTCAAAAGACACCAGAAACATAATTGTAGACCTGCACCAGGCTGGGAAGACTGAATCTGCAATAGGTAAGCAGCTTGGTTTGAAGAAATCAACTGTGGGGGCGGCAGGGTAGCCTAGTGGTTAGAGCGTTGGACTAGTAACCAGAAGGTTGCAAGTTCAAACCCCCGAGCCGACAAGGTACAAATCTGTCGTTCTGCCCCTGAACAGGCAGGTAACCCACAGTTCCTAGGCCGCCTCGATCTGGGGCTCCACGCAAGACCTCACCCCGTGGGGTCAAAATGATGACAAGAACGGTGAGCAAAAATCCCAAAACCACACAGGGGGACCTAGTGAATGACCTGCAGAGAGCTGGGACCAAAGTAACAAAGCCTACCATCAGTAACACACTACGCCGCCAGGGACTCAAATCCTGCAGTGCCAGACGTGTCCCCCTGCTTAAGCCAGTACGTGTCCAGGCCCGTCTGAAGTTTGCTAGAGAGCATTTGGATGATCCAGAAGAAGATTGGGAGAATGTCATATGGTCAGATGAAACCAAAAAATAACTTTTTGGTATAAACTCAACTCGTCGTGTTTGGAGGACAAAGAATGCTGAGTTGCATCCAAAGAACACCATACCTACTGTGAAGCATGTGGGTGGAAACATCATGCTTTGGGGCTGTTTTTCTGCTAAGGGACCAGGACGACTGATCCGTGTAAAGGAAAGAATGAATGGGGCCATGTATCGTGAGATTTTGAGTGAAAACATCCTTCCATCAGCAAGGGCATTGAAGATGAAACGTGGCTGGGTCTTTCAGCATGACAATGATCCCAAACACACCGCCCGGGCAACGAAGGAGTGGCTTCGTAAGAAGCATTTCAAGGTCCTGGAGTGGCCTAGCCAGTCTGCAGATCTCAACCCCATAGAAAATCTTTGGAGGGAGTTGAAAGTCTGTGTTGCCCAGCAACAGCCCCAAAACATCACTGCTCTAGAGGAGATCTGCATGGAGGAATGGCCCAAAATACTAGCAACAGTGTGTGAAAACCTTGTGAAGGCTTACAGAAAACGTTTGACCTCTGTCATTGCCAACAAAGGGTATATAACAAAGTATTGAGATAAACTTTTGATATTGGCCAAATACTTATTTTCCACCATAATTTGCTAATAAATTCATTAAAAATCCTACAATGTGATTTTCTGGATTTTTTTTTCTCATTTTGTCTGTCATAGTGTACCTATGATGAAAATTACAGGCCTCTCATCTTTTTAAGTGGGAGAACTTGCACAAAAGGCGGCTGACTGCTGACTGTGCATCCTGTTTCCATGGATCATCCTTGAGATGTTTCTACAACTTGATTGGAGTCTACCTGTGGTAAATTCAATTGATTGGACATGATTTGGAAAGGTACACACCTGTCTCCTGACCCCTCCTGTCTCAGCCTCCAGTATTTATGCTGCAGTAGTTTGTGTTGGGGGGCTAGGGTCAGTTTGTTATATCTGGAGTACTTCTCCTGTCTTATCCGGTGTCCTGTGAATTTAAGTATGCTCTCTCTAATTCTCTCTTTCTTTCTCTCTCTCGGAGGACCTGAGCCCTAGGACCATGCCTCAGGACTACCTGGCATGATGACTCCTTGTTGTCCCCAGTCCACCTGGCCATGCTGCTGCTCCAGTTTCAACTGTTCTGCCTGCGGCTATGGAATCCTGACCATTTGAACATCTTGGCCATGTTCTGTTATAATCTCCACCTGGCACAGCCAGAAGAGGACTGGCCACCCCTCATAGCCTGGTTCCTCTCTAGGTTTCTTCCTAGGTTTTGGCCTTTCTAGGGCGTTTTTCCTAGCCATCGTGCTTCTACACCTGCATTGCTTGCTGTTTGGGGTTTTAGGCTGGGTTTCTGTAATATCAGCTGATGTAAGAAGAGCTATATAAATACATTTGATTTGATTTGTCTGTATAAAGGTCCCACAGTTGACAGTGCAAGTCAGAGCAAAAACCAAGCCATGAGGTCAAAGGAATTGTCCGTAGAGCTCTGAGACAGGATTGTGTCTAGGCACAGATCTGGGGAAGGGTACCAAAAAATGTCTGCAGCAATGAAGGTCCCCAAGAACACAGTGGCCTCCATCATTCTTAAATTAAAGAAGTTTGGAACCACCAAGACTCTTCCTCAAGCTGTCCGCCTGGCCAAACTGAGCAGTCGGGGGAGAAGGGCCTTGGTCAGGGAGGTGACCAAGAATCCGATGGTCACTCTGACAGAGCTCTAGAGTTGAGCACGCCCTACACTTCTCTTTTTTTTCATTACACATGTAAACAAATCACTGAGCTATAGTTTTCCTGCTCCAGAGAAAGACACTCTTCTCGCACTGCATGCTTGGTGAAGTAATTTAACGTCGAGCTAAATGTAAAAAAATAAAAAATAGAATAGGAATAGAGAGGAACGATATAAACATGTACGTTCTGGGGGGGGTCTTCATTTTTTGCTCGTTAGAACAGTGGAACGAAGCAAAAACAAATTGCTCTGTTTTGAACAAAACTATTGGAAATTATTTTGCTTTCAACCCCTGAAGCTAACACATGCTTATAACAAGTTACAAAACATTAAACTGCCACCTACCCCAAAGACATTAAGCTAACACATGCTTATCAAATCTAATTTTATTGGTCACATACACATGGTTAGCAGATGTTATTGCGAGTGTAGCGAAATGCTTGTAACAAGTTAAAAAAGATTACGCTTGGACTTTTTAAAACAGGTAACACTGTACACTAAGATAGGGGTTGAACAAGGCAATGTGTTAGGGTAGAGGATCCATAGGGTAGATGACCCACGTGTTAGGGTAGATGATCCATAGGGTAGATGACCCATGTGTTAGGGTAGATGATCCATAGAGTAGATGACCCATGTGTTAGGGTAGATGACCCACGTGTTAGGGTAGATGACCCACGTGTTAGGGTAGATGACCCATGTGTTAGGGTGGAGGATCCATAGGGTAGATGACCCATGTGTTAGGGTAGATGACCCACATGTTAGGGTAGATGACCCACGTGTTAGAGTAGATGACCCACGTGTTAGGGTAGATGACCCACGTGTTAGGGTAGATGACCCACGTGTTAGGGTAGATGACCCACGTGTTAGGGTAGATGACCCACGTGTTAGGGTAGATGACCCACGTGTTAGGGTAGATGACCCACGTGTTAGGGTAGATGACCCACGTGTTAGGGTAGATGACCCACGTGTTAGGGTAGTGTACACCAGTGTTTCCCAACCTTTTTCCGTCACGGTTCCACCAACTGAATGTCGCTCTGCCCAGAGTACCCTTGATGTACCCCCTCATGTGCATTTTACCAGTAACTGTGGTCTCATGAGTCTTCTCAAGTACCCCCTGTGGATAAGCCAAGTCCCCCCAGGGGTCCTTGTACCCCTGGTTGGGAACCACTGCTTTAAGAGTTGAGAACAGGCCTCCATAACTGTATAGTCGGACATTGTTCTACTACCAGTGCTGTAATTGCCGCCTATGGCTATCTATGGCTCTATATGGCTCTGTGTAGCTCTGTGTGGCTATCTATGGCTCTATATGGCTCTGTGTGGCTCTCTATGGCTCTATATGGCTCTGTGTGGCTATCTATGGCTCTATATGGCTCTGTGTGGCTCTCTATGGCTCTATATGGCTCTGTGTGGCTCTCTATGGCTCTATATGGCTCTGTGTGGCTCTATATGGCTCTGTGTGGCTCTATATGGCTCTGTGTGGCTATATATGGCTCTGTGTGGCTATATATGGCTCTGTGTGGCTCTATATGGCTCTATATGGCTCTGTGTGGCTCTATATGGCTCTGTGTGGCTCTATATGGCTCTGTGTGGCTCTATATGGCTCTATATGGCTCTGTGTGGCTCTATATGGCTCTGTGTGGCTCTATATGGCTATCTATGGCTCTGTGTGGCTCTATATGACTATCTTCGGCTCTATACGGCTATATATGGCTCTCTATGGCTTTCTATGGCTTTCTATGGCTCTATATGGCTATCTATGGCTCTGTGTGGCTCTATATGGCTCTGTGTGGCTCTATATGGCTCTGTGTGGCTCTATATGGCTCTGTGTGGCCCTATATGGCTCTATATGGCTCTGTGTGGCTCTATATGGCCTCTGTGTGGCTCTATATGGCTCTATATGGCTCTGTGTGGCTCTGTGTGGCTCTATATGGCTCTGTGTGGCTCTATATGGTCTCTGTGTGGCTCTATATGGCTCTGTGTGGCTCTATATGGCTCTGTGTGGCCCTATATGGCTCTGTGTGGCCCTATATGGCTCTATATGGCTCTGTGTGGCTCTATATGGCTCTACATGGCTCTGTGTGGCTCTATATGGCTCTGTGTGGCTCCACTGCCTCAATGCTTCAGACACTGATGCAACATGACGTTATGTGCCTGAGCAGCAGAGCACAGTGATTGTCCGTCGCTTAAACCTGTCCCCCGTAGCAAGAAAGGATGAGAAGATGCAGGCCAAATGTTTCATTCATTTCATCATTTTCCTCAAAAGAACTCTTAGAAGCACTAATGACGTTCTATTCACTGGTCAAAAGATTCTAAGAACACAGAATGGAACGGTTTTGGTGTTTCATTAGGATCCCCATTAGCAGTTGCAAAAGCAGCAGCTACTCTTCCTGGTGTCCACACAGAACACAGAATGGAACGGTTTTGGTGTTTCATTAGGATCCCCATTAGCAGTTGCAAAAGCAGCAGCTACTCTTCCTGGGGTTCCACGCAGAACACAGAACACAGAATGACATAATATAGAACATCAATAGACAAGAACAGCTCAAGGACACAACTACATATTTTTTTTAATAAAAAGGCACATGTAGTCCACATATCAATACATACACATAAACTATCTAGGCTGTGTGTATGCCATATACTGTATCTATACCTATTTATATATGACTCTGGTGTGGGATTACTGGGGGGTTCTGGTGTGGGTTTACTGGGGGTTATTGTGTTGGGTTCCTGGGGGTTCTGGTGTGGGGTTACTGGGGGTTCTGGTGTTGGATTCCTGGGGGTTCTGGTGTGGGGTTACTGGGGGTTCTTGTGTTGGGTTCCTGGGGGTTCTGGTGTGGGGTTACTGGGGGTTCTGGTGTTGGATTCCTGGGGGTTCTGGTGTGGGGTTACTGAGGGGGTTCTGGTGTGGGGTTACTGGGGTTTCTGGTGTGGGGTTACTGAGGTGGTTCTGGTGTGGGGTTACTGGGGGTTCTGGTGTGGGGTTACTGAGGGGGTTCTGGTGTGGGGTTACTGGGGGTTCTGGTGTGGGGGTACTGAGGGGGTTCTGGTGTGGGGTTACTGGGGGTTCTGGTGTGGGGTTACTGGGGGTTCTGGTGTGGGGTTACTGAGGGGGATCTGGTGTGGGGTTACTGGGGGGTTCTGGTGTGGGGTTACTGAGGGGGTTCTGGTGTGGGGTTACTGGGGGGTTCTGGTGTGGGGTTACTGGGGGTTCTGGTGTGGGGTTACTGGGGGTTCTGGTGTGGGGTTACTGGGATTCTGGTGTGGGGTTACTGGGGGGTTTTGGTGTGGGGTTACTGAGGGGGTTCTGGTGTGGGGTTACTGGGGGGTTCTGGTGTGGGGTTACTGGGGGTTCTGGTGTGGGGTTACTGGGGGTTCTTGTGTTGGGTTCCTGGGGGTTCTGGTGTGGGGTTACTGGGGGTTCTGGTGTTGGATTCCTGGGGGTTCTGGTGTGGGGTTACTGGGGGGTTCTGGTGTGGGGTTACTGGGGGTTCTAGTGTAGGGTTACTGGGGGTTCTGGTGTGGGGTTACTGGGGGTTCTGGTGTGGGGTTACTGAGGGGGTTCTGGTGTGGGGTTACTGGGGGTTCTGGTGTGGGGTTACTGAGGGGGTTCTGGTGTGGGGTTACTGGGGGTTCTGGTGTGGGGTTACTGGGGGTTCTGGTGTGGGGTTACTGGGGGTTCTGGTGTGGGGTTACTGAGGGGGTTCTGGTGTGGGGTTACTGGGGGGTTCTGGTGTGGGGTTACTGGGGGTTCTGGTGTGGGGTTACTGGGGGTTCTGGTGTGGGGTTACTGGGATTCTGGTGTGGGGTTACTGGGATTCTGGTGTGGGGTTACTGGGGGGTTTTGGTGTGGGGTTACTGAGAGGGTTCTGGTGTGGGGTTACTGGGGGGTTCTGGTGTGGGGTTACTGGGGGTTCTGGTGTGGGTTTACTGGGGGTTCTTGTGTTGGGTTCCTGGGGGTTCTGGTGTTGGGTTACTGGGGGTTCTGGTGTTGGATTCCTGGGGGTTCTGGTGTGGGGTTACTGGGGGGTTCTGGTGTGGGGTTACTGGGGGTTCTAGTGTGGGGTTACTGGGGGTTCTGGTGTGGGGTTACTGGGGGTTCTGGTGTGGGGTTACTGAGGGGGTTCTGGTGTGGGGTTACTGAGGGGGTTCTGGTGTGGGGTTACTGGGGGTTCTGGTGTGGGGTTACTGGGGGTTCTGGTGTGGGGTTACTGGGGGTTCTGGTGTGGGGTTACTGGGGGTTCTGGTGTGGGGTTACTGGGGGTTCTGGTGTGGGGTTACTGGGGGTTCTGGTGTGGGGTTACTGGGGGGTTCTGGTGTGGGGTTACTGGGGGTTCTGGTGTGGGGTTACTGGGGGGGTTCTGGTGTTGGATTCCTGGGGGTTCTGGTGTGGGGTTAATGGGGGGTTCTGGTGTGGGGTTCCTGGGGGTTCTGGTGTGGGGTTACTGGGGGTTCTGGTGTGGGGTTACTGGGATTCTGGTGTGGGGTTACTGGGGGTTCTGGTGTGGGGTTCCTGGGGGGTTCTGGTGTGGGGTTACTGGGGGTTCTGGTGTGGGGTTACTGAGGGGGTTCTGGTGTGGGGTTACTGGGGGTTATGGTGTGGGGTTCCTGGGGGGTTCTGGTGTGGGGTTACTGGGGGTTCTGGTGTTGGATTCCTGGGGGTTCTGGTGTGGGGTTACTGGGGGTTATGGTGTGGGGTTAGGGGACATACATATGACAGCACAGTAGCATCCTCTTGTAATCTATATAAAATAAACAAACAAATCAATAGATGGATTCAATGGATGAAAACGCTGAAGAGGCTTCTGCTAGTAGAGGCTACGCACACACACACACACACACACACCACAACATCACATCAAGGCTGCGTGAGAGCAACGCAGAGCACCTACTGTAAAAACTTCAAAACCTAATTTGTAGTCATGCATGTTTTTCGTGACGCACAATTGCTATAACACTGTAAATATATATAGTGTATTTGTCATTCTGTTTATTCCATATTGTAATCATCACCTATTAGAGCTCACTTGGTCCAGTCTCCTAGTGCACAACACTGTTCTGGACACTGACTATCTGACCCTCGTTAAAAAATCCACACATGCAGTTATCCATGCTGAAAATGATCAGCCACTTTTTTTTGGGGGGGGGGGGGGGGGCATCGCATTGATTCAGTGTGTGTGTGTGTGTTCGTGTGTGTGTGTGTGTGTGTGTGTGTGTGTGTTGGTTTGCCCACGCTCACAGTAAACACAGCTATATTTTTTGGGTTATTCGCCTGTCCCCATTGGATAACCTTTTTGGTTCCAGTTAAAAAACGTTTTGGTTCCTAGGTAGAACCCTTTTGGTTTCCATGTAGAACCATCTGTGGGTGGAGGTTTAACATGGAATCCAAAAGGGTTCTTACCTGGAACCCAAGAGGGTTCTACCTGGAACCAAAAGGATTCTACCTGGAACCAAAAGGATTCTACCTGGAATCAGGTAGAGGTTATCTGCCTTTGGCCTAAATAGCAGGAACCTGAAATCAGAAATACAGACATCGTCATCCTACAAGAAACATGGTATAGAGGAGACGGACCCACCACTCTAGGTTACAGAGAGCTGGTAGTCCCATCCACCACACTACCAGGTGGGTGGTATAGAGGAGATGGACCCACTGGTTGTCCTCTAGGTTACAGAGAGCTGGCAGTCCCATCCACCACACTACCAGGTGGGTGGTATAGAGGAGATGGACCCACTGGTTGCCCTCTAGGTTACAGAGTGCTGGTAGTCCCATCCACCACACTACCAGGTGGGTGGTATAGAGGAGATGGACCCACTGGTTGTCCTCTAGGTTACAGAGAGCTGGTGGTCCCATCCACCAAACTACCAGGTGTGAAACATGGTATAGAGGAGACGGACCCACTGGTTGTCCGGGAGCTGGTAGTGAAACAGGGAAGGGCCTCAGCGGGTATACTAATTTGGTATAGAGCAGACCTAAATCAAAACAGGAACATTTTACATCTGGCTAGAAATTCAAAATGACTTGATCTTAACAGAGAAAAATGTCCCCCTGTGTGCTACCTATATCTCCCCACTAGAATCCCCATACTTTAATGAAGACAGCTTCTCCATCCTGGAGGAGGAAATCAATCATTTCCAGGCCCAGGGACATGTACTAGTCTGTGGCGACCTAAATGCCAGAACTGGACCAGAACCTGACACCCTCAACACACAGGGGGACAAACACCTGCCTGGAGGTGACAGCATTCCCTCCTCCATATGCCCCCCTAGACACAACTATGACAACATAACCAACAAAAAATGGGTCACAGCTCCTGCAGCTCTGTCGCACGCTGGGAATATATATAGTCATTGGTAGGTTTTGCGGGGTCTCCTATGGTAGGTACACCCCTAGCTCATCTCCTGGCAGTAGTACTGTAGACTACTTTATCACTGATCTCAACCCAGAGTCTCTCAGAGCGTTCACAGTCAGTCCACTGATCTCAATCCAGAGTCTCTCAGAGCGTTCACAGTCAGTCCACTGACCTCAACCCAGAGTCTCTCAGAGCGTTCACAGTCAGTCCCCTGACCTCAACCCAGAGTCTCTCAGAGCGTTCACAGTCAGCCCACTGACCTCAACCCAGAGTCTCTCAGAGCGATCACAGTCAGTCCACTGACCTCAACCCAGAGTCTCTCAGAGCGTTCACAGTCAGTCCACTGACCTCAACCCAGAGTCTCTCAGAGCGTTCACAGTCAGCCCACTGACCCCTCTATCAGACCACAGCAAAATCACGTCTATTTAAACAGAGCAATACCCAATCACGAGGCAGCAAAGCCAAAGGAACTGAGGAATATTAATAAATGCTATAGATGGAAGGAATGTAGTGTGGAAACCAACCAAAAAACAATTAGGCAACAACAAATTCAATCCCTTTTAGACAACTTCCTGGCCAAAACATTATACTGTAATTAGGTATAAAGGTGTAAAGTTGGCAGTAGAAAACCTAAACAGTATATTTGACCTCTCAGCTTCCCTATCAAATCAAATAATTTCAAACAGAAAACCGAAGAAAATGAACAACAATGCAAAAACCTGATAAAGAAATTGAGAAAACAGAGAGACCCAGAAAACCTGAGTCTACGCCTTCACTATGGTGAATCATTAAAACAATACTGAAATACACTACGGAAAAAGAAGGAACAGCACGTCAGAAATCAGCTCAATGTAATTGAAGTATCCATAGACTCTAACCACTTCTAAACAAACAACAACACAAAGAATTATCTATCCAAAATGGAGATGTATGGATAAACCGCTACGGAAAAAGAAGGAACAGCACATCAGAAATCAGCTCAATGTAATTGAAGTATCCATAGACTCTAACCACTTCTAAACAAACAACAACACAAATAATTATCTATCCAAAATGGAGATGTATGGATAAACCACTTCTCCAATCTTGTTGTCTCTATAACAACGAACAAACAGCAAAAAACATATACATGATCAAAACCAATCTTAGAATCAACTATTGAAGACTACCAGAACCCACTGGATTCTAGAACACACTGGATTCTAGAACACACTGGATTCCAGAACACACTGGATTCCAGAACCCACTGGATTCTAGAACACACTGGATTCCAGAACCCACTGGATTCCAGAACACACTGGATTCCAGAACACACTGGATTCCAGAACCCACTGGATTCTAGAACCCACTGGATACCAGAACCCACTGGATACCAGAACCCACTGGATACCAGAACCCACTGGATTCTAGAACACACTGGATTCCAGAACCCACTGGATTCCAGAACACACTGGATTCCAGAACACACTGGATTCCAGAACCCACTGGATTCTAGAACACACTGGATTCCAGAACCCACTGGATTCCAGAACACACTGGATTCTAGAACACACTGGATACCAGAACCCACTGGATTCCAGAACCCACTGGATTCTAGAACACACTGGATACCAGAACCCACTGGATTCTAGAACCCACTGGATTCCAGAACACACTGGATTCTAGAACACACTGGATTCTAGAACACACTGGATACCAGAACCCACTGGATTCCAGAACCCACTGGATTCTAGAACACACTGGATACCAGAACCCACTGGATTCTAGAACCCACTGGATTCCAGAACACACTGGATTCCAGAACCCACTGGATACCAGAACCCACTGGATTCCAGAACACACTGGATTCCAGAACACACTGGATTCTAGAACACACTGGATTCCAGAACCCACTGGATTCTAGAACACACTGGATTCTAGAACCCACTGGATTCTAGAACCCACTGGATTCTAGAACACACTGGATTCCAGAACCCACTGGATTCTCCAATTACCTTGAATGAACTACAGGACAAAATACAAACCCTCCAACCCAAAAAGGCCTGTGGTGTTGATGGTATCCTCAATGAAATGATAAAATACACAGACAACAAATTCCAATTGGCTATACTAAAACTCTTTAACATCATCCTCAGCTCTGGCATCTTCCCCAATATTTGGAACAAAGGACTGATCACCCCAATCCACAAAAGTGGAGACAAATTTGACCCCAATACCTACCGTGGGATATGCGTCAACAGCAACCGTGGGAAAATTGTCTGCATTATCATTAACAGCAGAGTTGTACATTTCCTAGGTGAAAACAATGTACTGAGCAAATTAAAAATTGGATTTTTACCATATTATCATACGACAGACCACGTATTCACCCTGCACACCATAATTGACAAATAAACAAACCAAAACAAAAGCAAAGTCTTCTCATGCTTTGTTGATTTCAAAAAAGCCTTTGACTCAATTTGGCATGAGGGTTTGCTAAACAAATTGATGAAAAATGAAAAACATACGACATTATAAAATCAGATGTCAAATGTCTACTGTTTGCTGATGATCTGGTGTTTCTGTCCCCAACTAAGGAGGGCCTACAGCATCACTTAGATCTTCTGCGCAGATTCTGTCAGACCTGGTCCCTGACAGTTAATCTCAGTAATACCAAAATAATGGTGTTCCAAAAAAGGTCCAGTCGCCAGGACCACTAATACAAATTCCACCTAGACACCATTGCCCTTGAACACACAAAAAACTATACGTACCTTGGCCTAAACATCAGCACCACAGGTAACTTCCACAAAGCTGTGAACGATCTGAGAGACAAGGCAAGAAGAGACTTCTATGCCATCAAAAGGAACATCAAATTCAACATACCAATTAGGATCTGGCTAAAAATACTTGAATCAGATATAGAACCCATTGCCCTTTATGGTTGTGAGGTCTTGGGTCCACTTACCAACAAAGAATTCACAAAATGGGACAAACACCAAATTGATACTCTGCATGCAAATTTCTGCAAAAATATCCTCTGTGTACAACGTAAAACACCAAATAATGCATGCAGAGCAGAATTAGGCCAATGCCCGCTAATTACCAAAATACAGAAAGAGACGTTAAATTCTATAACCACCTAAAAGGAAGATATTCCCAAACCTTCCATAACAAAAGCCATCACCTACAGAGAGATGAACCTGGAGAAGAGTCCCCTAAGCAAGCTGGTCCTGGCTCTGTTCACAAACACAAACACACCCTACAGAGCCCCAGGACTACATCACAATTAGACCCAACCAAATCATGAGAAAACAAAAAGAAAATTACTTGACACATTGGAAAGTATTAACAAAAAAACTGAGTAAACTAGAATGCTTCTTGGCCCTAAACAGAGTGTACACAGAGGCAGAATACCTGTCCACTGTGACTGACCCAAACTTAAGGAAAGCTTTGACTATGTACAGACGCAGTGAGCATAGCCTTGCTCTTGAGAAAGGCCACCATAGGCAGACCTGACTCTCAAGAGAAGACAGGCTATGTGCACACTGCCCACAAAATGAGGTGGAAACTGAGCTGCACCTCCTAACCTCCTTCCCAATGTATGACCATATTAGAGAGACATATTTCCCTCAGATAACACAGACCAACAAATAATTTGAAAACAAACCCAATTTTGATAAACTCCCTACTCTCTACTGGGTGAAATTCCACAGTGTCCCATCACAGCAGCAAGATGTGTGACCTGTTGCCACAAGAAAAGGGCAACCAGTGAAGAACAAACACCATCGTAAATTACAACCTATATTTATGCTTATTTATTTTCCCTTTAACTATTTGCACATCGTTATATATAGACATACTGACTTTTTTATTTATTTAACTAGGCAAGTCAGTTAAGAACAAATTCTTGTTTACAATGACGGCCTACTCCGACCAAATCCGGACGACTCTGAGCCAATTATGCGCCGCCCTATGGGACTCCCAATCACGGCCGGATGTGATACAGCCTGGATTCGAACCAAGTACTGCAGTGACGCCTCTTGCACTGAGATGCAGTGTCTTACACCACTGCACCACTCAGGAGCTCCTAAAATGTCTTTATTCTTTTGGAACTTCTGTGAGTGTAATGTTTACTGTTAATTGAGTGATTGAGAGAGAGAGAGAGAGAGAGAGAGAGAGAGAGAGAGAGAGAAAGTATCTGGCTGGGAAGAGGACACCAGATGATGACATCAGAGACGGAACCATGCAGGGAACCTCCGCTCCCCAAGGTGTCTCTTTTATCTCCAGCAGGAGACAGGGCCTTAGTCCCAAAAGGCACCCTGTTCCCTTTTCGGGGCCCTGGTGCACTATATAGGGAATAGGGTACTATTTGGGAGGTAGATGAGGATGATCAACAGCTCTGTTACATCACAACATCACTGATCTCCCATGACGCAACAGCTGGAACCTCGGGGAACTCTAACCAACTCACTTCCTGCTACACTTTAAATATTCATCAGTGCTTACTGGTGATAGGTTCTGAATGAACCTAGTCAAACCCACGGTTAGTAAAGCTTAGACCAAGTGTATTCCCCCATTGGGTCATACAGCTGCATAAGACCAAGACATATTTCCCCTAGTGGTAAAAAATAGACCCCAATGTGGGTGGAGTCTCCTCCTTCTCTCTAAACATTACATCTCTGTTGCTAGGCAGGAAAGTAAGTGACGCGGGCAATAAATTGTTCCTTCTCCCTTAACGTGACCTGACCCGACCTACAGATATCCATTACCTTGTGGTATAGACCCTCCACCATATACATCCCTCCTACAGATATAGATTAACTTCGGGTGTAGAAACCAGACTATGGCACCCCTCATGTCTCTAGTATAATTGATGATTTACAATATTTTACGTCAGAAGTGCCCATCAAGACAATCCACACTGTTACCCCTAGTGGTCAGTTCGCACGTCATCTCACGACGTCCTCAGACATGGACGGACGTTAAATAATGACTTGTATCACGGGTGACCTGGCTTGACTAGCCCCTAACCCATAACCCCTAACCCCTAACTAATAACCCCTAACCCCTAACCCATAACCCCTAACCCCTAAACCATAACCCCTAACCCATAATCCCTAACCCATAATCCCTAACCCCTAACCCATACTGGGCTTGACAGCAGTAACCCTCTGATCGACATCAGGCCTTTCACCTTGGCAATGTACCAACTGTTAGAGCTATACAGCAGGCTTCATTGGAAACATTTCAAGCTAGCTGTGGAGGGAGCAGCAGGTAGCAGGTAGGCACACACACACACACACAGCCACATCTGGGCCTGCTAACTATCATCTCGTACCACCAGCTGAGAGCTGCTCATCTAAAACCTGTGTGTGTGTGTGTGTGTGTGTGTGTGTGTGTGTGTGTGTGTGTGTGTGTGTGTGTGTGTGTGTGTGTGTGTGTGTGTGTGTGTGCGTGTGCATAGACACATCCTCAATAGCATGTTGACTAAGTTTTCCCGTGACTTAGAAACATTCCTGCAGTTTCAAGCTTTACTAAATGTAAAGTCATTTCAGTTGATTGTTTTGAAAAGTGCTTCCACTTTGCTGGCGACTGGCTGTTGCTTTTCCTGCTCCCACGACTCGCCGCCAGTTGCGCAGATTCCTGGGGATGGTAGGGTACTATAGTAGGGTACTATAGTAGGGTACTATCGTAGGGTACTATCGTAGGGTACTATAGTAGGGTACTATAGCAGGGTACTATTGTAGGGTACTATAGCAGGGCACTATAGTAGGGTACTATCGTAGGGTACTATAGTAGGGTACTATCATAGGGTACTATAGTAGGGTACTATAGTAGGGTATTATCGTAGGGTACTACCGTAGGGTACTATAGTAGGGTATTATTGTAGAGTACTATAGTAGGGTACTATAGTAGGGTATTATAGTAGGGTACTATAGTAGGGTACTATTGTAGGGTACTATCGTAGGGTACTATAGTAGGGTACTATCATAGGGTACTATAGCAGGGTACTATTGTAGGGTACTATAGTAGGGTACTATAGCAGGGTACTACAGCAGGGTACTATAGCAGGGTACTATTGTAGGGTACTACAGTAGGGTACTATAGTAGGGTACTATCGGAGGGTACTATCGTAGGGTACTATAGTAGGGTACTATCATAGGGTACTATAGCAGGGTACTATTGTAGGGTACTATCATTAGGTACTATTGTAGGGTACTATAGTAGGGTACTATAGCAGGGTACTATAGCAGGGTACTATTGTAGGGTACTACAGTAGGGTACTATAGTAGGGTACTATCGTAGGGTACTATAGCAGGGTAATATAGCAGGGTACTATCATAGGGTACTATAGCAGGGTACTATCGTAGGGTACTATGGTAGGGTACTATCGTAGGGTACTATAGCAGTTGGGTACTATAGCAGTTGGGTACTATCGTAGGGTACTATAGCAGGGTACTATAGCAGTTGGGTACTATCGTAGGGTACTATAGCAGGGTACTATAGCAGTTGGGTACTATCGTAGAGTACTATCGTAGGGTACTATAGTAGGGTACTATCGTAGGGTACTATTGTAGAGTACTATCATAGGGTACTATAGCAGGGTACTACCGTAGGGTACTATAGTAGGGTACTGTTATGTTCTGTGGTTGTTGCTGAGAGAGAGCTGATTTGCTGTGCTGTCTTGGTTGTGGCTCAGACAGGTTTTGTTAAGTATGTTTGTAGGCACTGAATTGAGGTATGTGTGTGCTAATAGAACTGTGTTTTTGATTCTTGCAAATGTTTAATTACATTTTGGATAATTCTGTTTTAATTTGTTCCCAGGGGGGAAGGCACCTAGGGAGTGTTTAGGAAAGAGGCCCGCGGGCATACATATACCCGTAGTATATTCACTGTCTAGACACAGGGGGACCACCCCCTGTACTTTGGTTAGGGCACCAGGTGGTGCTAAGTTAGATAGGTGGTGGGGAGGCAGGTTAGATGGGAGAGAGGGGGCTTTGACATTTACTTTGGTTCCGTCCAGCCCCTTTTCCCCATATTACCTTGTGACGGAATAAAGTCCTTGTAAACGGTACCACTCTCTCTGCCTTGTCATCCTTACTTGCACCTACAGTCCCAGTACCTCTTTCACACCACGGAGAGTTGAGTTGTAGCAGGGTGTTGCGTTCCCTCTTCTTAGAGGCGTGAGTAACATACCGTCCACGGGATATGGCGTTGTAAAATGGAGTAGTAGGCCTCCTTATTCAATCCTCCACCAAAGCACTCCCAGACCATCACATTGCCTCCACCATGCTTGACAGATGGCGTCAAGTAGAAAAACTTAAGATACTCACGAATGTTCTTTTCTTTTATGTTTCTTTCCGAACACCTCAAACTTAGATTTGTCTGTCCATAACACTTTCTCCAATCTTCCTCTGTCCAGTGTCTGTTCTTTTGTACATCTTAATCTTATCTTTTTTTATTGGCCCGTCGGACATGTGTCTTCTCCTTTGCAACTCTGCCTAGAAGGCCAGCATCCTGGAGTCGCCTCTTCACTGTTGAGACTGGTGTTTTGTGGGTACTATTTAATGAAGCTGCCAGTTGAGGACTTGTGAGGCGTCTGTTTCTCAAACTAGACTCTCTAATGTACTTGTCCTCTTGCTCAGGTGTGCACCGGAGCCTCCCACTCCTCTTTCTATTCTGGTTAGAGCCCGTTTGCACTGTTCTGTGAAGTGAGTAGTACACAGCGCTGTACGAGATCTTCAGTTTCTTGGTAATTTCTCGCATGGAATAGACTTCATCTCTCAGGGCAAGAATAGACTGACGTGTTTCAGAAGAAAGGTCTTTGTTTCTGGTCCTTTTGAGCCTGTAATCAAACCAACAAATGCTGATGCTCCAGATACTCAACTAGTCAGTTTTATTGCTTCTTTAATCAGGACAACAGTTTTCAGCTGTGCTAAGGATTTTGTAATGATCAATTAGCCTTTTAAAATGATAAACTTGGATTAGCTAACACAACGTGCCATTGGAACACAGGAGTGATGGTTGCTGATAATGGGCCTCTGTACGCCAATGTAGATATTCCATTAAAAGTCATTTACAACATTAACAATGTCTACACTGTAGCTCATGTTATTTTAATTGCTTTTCTTTAAAAAACACGGACATTTCTATTTGACCACAAACTTGTGGT